>NC_086359.1:14831476-15131476 GCF_036324505.1 Eleginops maclovinus
GCTTTATTTGACCATTATGTCAACAAATGTGTTTATAATTTACTTTATATCACATATTGTGTCCCACCAGGACTGATGTGTGTTGTGAAGTATAAGCACCCTCAGTGGGCTCTTCAGACATGACGTTGGGCCCCAAACTGCTATATCCTGTTGCTGGGTTGATTTTTGGTTTTTGTTTGTTGGTAAAGAAGTATTAGGTTTCCAGTTGTGCCTATGTTGGCCTTGAGTTAAGTGTTGAAAGTAGTTTGTTAAACTCAGCACAAAGTTGGTTCATTTTGGCAGCTTGATTTTTTTTTCACTCTTTATACAAAATCTCTGTGGTGTGTCTTTTCAGCAGCGAGCTAAATCATTTATTTAATATTTTATTTTTAGTATCTCCTGGAGCTTGTTGCAACCAACGCTCGCTGGGGGAGAATACTTTTTATTGTGTTGCTTCCAGAATTGACATCCGTTTATGGCTAAAACAAATATAGAAGGCATAGCTACAACTGTTATCATGACTTTCAAAAAATAGAAACTTTGTGCTGCTTCCTGCTTTGCTGCATTATTAGGGATGGACAGTATTGATCATTTTGCTGCAGGACAATTAAAAGTTTGTGATCAATGTTGATGTTTCCAGTACCTGTGACATCAAAGTGCAGCTTGGAGATCATAATCATCACTTGTGTGCTCAAGCTTTGGCAACACGAGGTATACTGTATGCGTTCTAAGAATTGTGAGAGAAAAAACTCAAATGTGAACTTCCAATCACTGTGCTATTAGACTCTCAGCCAATAAAGCGTGGGGGGAAGTGAGGCATTCATCATCAGTTTTCTACAAGGTCAAAGTAAACCTTTCAAACTCTCTGTGAACAGTCAGCTGAAGAACAATATACAGTTAATGGATCGCTCCATTTATATTCACTGGATACAGACTTCATTATGCTGCCAGCTCGGATTGAAGATATAATGTAAAATAGAGTATTTTCTGTCAAATTTGCCCAGAAATATTGTTTAATATTTGTAGTATCTTGATATATATATATATTTTGTTTTGCTAAAATGTCTTTAGAAATACACGAACAAAGGCAGACGACGGATAATTGCTCAAATGTTCTTTTTCAGCTAATGTGCATTGTGAGTTTCTTATACACAAACCAATCACACATTACAATACAGGTAATGCAAAGGTAGAAACACAGAAACACTTCTAATGGAACAAGCAGGAGACATAAGGCCTGTCTAGTTCATCAATTTGCATTGAAAACAGAAGATCTTGTCCGTCGTCTTCTTTTTGTTAGGGATCACTAGACTGAAGCGTTTTTCTCATCAGAATGGCACATCTATTCATTCTTTTCAGGAGAGCTGACAGCGTTAACAAATGTGATGTCTCCATCTTGGCAAAAGGTATGGTTTGAAGTGCCAATTGCAGAGGATCTTCTAAATGTTTTCTTTATGTTAAAGCACTTAGCATATTGTCAAGACATAGTATTACACTCACTTCTACTTTATCATACTTATATCCATCAAACTCAGTATGCGATGCTCCCCGAACAGAAAAAGGTTTCATACTGAAGAGAGTGTACAGTTTCAGGAATAAAAGTGAAGAAATGTGCAAAGAGGTGGATTTTTATTTGGTAAGACAGCAAACCGCTTGCTAAATATGATAGCCCCTACTTGATATGGTTGTATAATATGCCCATAATGTGGTTTAGGCAGGTGAGTTATATAGATGTGCGACCCCCATAAACTTGAATTGATTGGGAAATTTGGTATGGAGACCAAAACCATTTTTTTTAAAGCAGACTGTAAACATGTTAACTATACAGCTTTGTGCAAAGATCGATTTAAACATAAAGTCTGACTAGTATTTGAATTCAAAGAATAACTGAACACATCTTTGATTTATGGCCTTTGAGTGAAAGGGTGCATAGTCGCAGAACATAAATAAATTATTGTTATTCCAGTAATAAGTAAATGTACTATTTTGGCTTTTTACATGTGGAGTCTTTGAGCTTCACTGCGTTGATCCTAGCAATGTGTATCTGAAAGTGATTTTGTGTGTAAACGCCTGAGTGTGTTGTCAGCGCCTCAAACTGACAGCTGAACTATCCACCCAGCTTTAATTGAGTTCACACACACATTAGGGTTGCTTTGGGGAGGAGAAATAAAATAATAACAATAATAATAATAATAATGAAAACACCCTCTGCGCCATCATTTTTTCCCTGCGTCGCCTCCTGACACCTCGCAGATTGAGGCAGAATATTAGCGAGAGATTACATTGAATTCAGAAAAAGTTGTTTTGCCCGTGTCAAGCCCTCGGACTGACAGACACGGAGGAGCTGTTTGAGTGTTTATCAGCTGCCGTAGTGGACAGAGAATGAGGGGGAGGAGAAAAGAGAATCAGCTGCTGAAATCAGACAGAAAGAGGACGGATGGATGAATGATGGACCAGAGAATAAGATTATTAATGGGTGAGAGAGAGGGGGAGTGAGTGGAGGGTATGTGGGAGGAGAATGATGCAATATGCGCACGTAAAGAAGTGAGGTGGTGAGGGTGAGTTTAGAGACCTAATGAATTTGTGTGGGAGTGGATAAGGGAGAGAGGAAAGGAGGGACAAAGGAGGAAGGGAGTAGATGCGATGATTCAGAAAGAGAATAGGGGATGAGAAGAGGGAGAGGAGGGAGAGAGGGAAAGGGTAGGGATTTAATGAATTGAATTGAAGTGAGAGAAGAATGGACGCAGCAGAGGAAAAACGTGTGAGAGCATGTGAGAAAAGTGTGAAATTTAGGAATTCCGTGCATGTAAACCAGTGATTTAAAGGTTAATTTAACAAAACTTTTACAGTAATTCATCATCTATGTCCACCATGCACGTGCAGAGATGTAAATTCATAATTCATAAAAGGGCAAGCTGAAGGTTTTGGTTACTTTTAAATAAATATATGCCTTGAATAACTACTTTTTTGTCAATGGATATTAAAATGTATGCATTGGAAACAAACCCATGGAGTTGGTTCAAATACAATTACATGACAGTTTATTAATGATACATGCAATGAAATTGAGTATACTTCAGTAAATTCTCCCCACATGTTAACTTGTTCTCTGACTGACGCTGAGTACTGCCGACAAGGATTCACTTCCTCTCCGGGCTCCATATTTCTCTTTCCATCTTCCCCATCAGTCACAATGCTTCAGCTATGACTGGCAATAAGAAGATGCTGATATTGTACGCCTAAGATACTAATGCTATGTGCCAAATAATGTGTTTAATATAATCCACATATCATATAACACTAAGGAACAGAATTATAAAAAGCAACAAATAGCTTTAAATAAGGTGAATTAAACACAGGTTATTATTGTTTGCGCTCTTTGTGAGATCATTTTATTGAAAAAGGGCACTTCTCTAATAGGAGACCAAAGGGCAGGTGTTCAAACCCCTATGAGGTCTCTCTGTGCATGTGCCTGGTGTCAAATATAAACATTCATGACCTCCGGAGAAATATCCCTAACCCTTCCCCTACAAAAATATGGTTGCATACGGAATTTTGTTCCTTTTCAGCCTTGGTGCCGACAGCAGATCATCTGGATCACAGTGGATTCACAGATATCCTATCCCTCTCCGTAGGAGGATGCTAGATGAGCCTTGGAAGCTGAATTGTTAGTTTTTTACCCAGCAGGACACGCTATGAAAGAAATGTACAATTACATGTTCCATGCTGACTGAAGTGCCTTTGAGTTTGTTTTCTGAAAAATATTTGACACCAACAAACATAATTTTGTTCCATCTCTCTGGGTGATCCCATTCCAGCCTCCATGGGCTTTCCCCAACAGAATTTATCCTCCTATCACACCTTCCATGATGTTCGCAATAATTACAAAAATATACACATAACATATTTTTCTCCCAGGAGTTGATGCGCCTTACAGCAGCAGATTAAATTATAAACACACAAGTGGTTATAGTATTATTTCTTTTACTTTTAATATCTGGTGGCTCCTCTCAGCTGCATTGGGGAAAGTAAGTTAATATGTGTCTTTCAATTTGTTTTATGATTTGAACCATATTTAGTTGAACAGTTGTTTTTCTGTTTAGGTGGCAATTTAAGTCTAAGGCTTGTGGAAAAGGCAATGTTCTGTTTCAAACGCACATTTTTGACAAAATAAGAAAATGTGAACTGTTGCATTGGGATCTAATAAGGCTTTGTATATTTCAAATGTATAGTTTGTCAGACTTTTATGAACATTTAACCAATATGCCATGAGGGAACAGGTCCAACTCTCTGTAAATATTTAGGCAAATAATTATTAAAAGGACAAATTCATAATGTATTACACTTTAAAGTCAGACATTTAAGGTTGCAGGAAGTATTGTTTGAGTATAATCATCTTTGCGATAAACCACTATCCTAACCTCAAGGGTTCAAGAATTGGTTGCAGATAAATAAACTGTGAACCCGGTATAAACTCATGGCTGACACTTCTGAGGACAAAACATATTCAACAATAAAGAGGAATGTGTCATTGTTACATTGGTGCAGCATGGACCAATGAGCATCACATGAGACTTTAAAAGACATGCTTGCACATGCGAAAATGCAGCGTGAGAGCGGCTGCAGACCAAAGCAGCGCTGCCCAGAGAGCAGTTAGAAGATTTGTAATCAAGACAGAGGTTGGCTTAACAGCTCAATTAGCAGCCATAATTAAAACACTCGCTCAAAGACAGATAGCATGGATCTCCGACTTCCTCTGCTCTCGCGCTCTGAAACAAATTTAACCTTAGCACACTCATGAAGAACAGTAGAAATAGTGTGCCGGGATTATCGCAGCACACACACTGAGAACATTATGCCTTTTCATGTATTCAGTAATGACAGAAACCAGGGAAAAGCTACCCATGCATGTGATTATTAATCAGCACCACCAACACACTTTAGTTTATATAATACTATGCTGCTGCGAGAATACCTTCTGTCTTTAGCTCTGATGCTCACAGATCTGAAACATAAGTTTAATATCTATATCAGTAGTGAAGGATAGAGACGCAGTGTGTTTAATTCTCAGTAGCCCAGCTGCTTGTTCAGTGAGCGGTGAGTTTAACCACTGAGGGGTTATTAAAGTGCATTAAAAGTTTGTCTTGACTTTCAAACAGTTTTTGTCCTGTGAGTTTGTGATATTACCTGTCATGTTTCCCCAGTATATCAGTTTAGTAAACTTGGTAAACTAAAGATATTGAAATTGCAATATGGCTGCAGACAAACCATCACTGGCATTTATATTTGAATGAAGACCAATATTGACACACATGCATTTCCTTTGCCTGTTTTTTTAATGACCTATAGTTCACACGTTATGACAGTATGTGGGGACCCATTATTTTGTATTAAGCTGTGGTTTTTATCTTATATTAGATCTTTCTGGTAGTTGGTCTTTTAGGATGCAATAAAAAAAACTGAAACGTTGACTTTAAATAAATGTAGTATGTCAACAGTTTTCTCATAACTGCATCAGTTTACCGTACAAGATATTAGGTTCAACTTAATTTTATTGCTTTCAACTAATTTGATACAGTTTGAGACATTTGTTGACATACATTTAATTAAAGTCACTGTTTCAGTTTCTCTAGTGTATCTGTCCGCAAAAGGAGGCTAAAGTGTAGCATGGAAATTAAATGTTTGTAAGGTTGTGTTTCTGAATCTATCAACATGCGATTTATGCACCTACGTGTTTGCAGTAAATTAATTCACTTTAAATTCCTAGGAGTAAGTAACAGCATTTAGTAAATGTGTTTTGCTTCAGACTCCTTTGATCCTCCACACTGAACCTCTGTGGCTTTCTGCAGTCAGAGGTGGGTGGATAAGTCACCAGAACCTGTGATGTGATTTCATTACTGCGTAATAATCCTTTACAGCTCGTCTCATCCTACACGTTACAACAATAAATCTAATCAACACGAGTGCTCAGGGTTGAGGGAAAACGAGCACAAAGAGCCGGTGAGAGAAACATTTTTATTTCTCTTGTCACTTTTTACTGTATCTTCTTGTTGCTTTATGGTTTCTCCCCACAGAATGTATGCTCCATTGTCCAACACTAGAGTTGTTATCATCTTGATTTGCTCCTGTTTCAGTTTTATTTATTTATTTAGTTGTTTCCTTCTTTGTGAAATCTTTATTTTTAGTTTGGGTTTTTTTTCGAACCATACTTCTTAAATATATTTACATCTTTTTGACTTATTTCAGTTTTTTCATTCCAATCAAGATTATTTCAGAGCTAATAAACATAACCCCCCTTGGCTCGTAAAGTATGTCTGTGTTATTGTTTCATCAGGATGTCTTCTGTTCTTCTTCAAACATTTACATATCCAAATGAAATCCCGACATTTCATTTTGAAAAGCTCAAGCTAAAACAATGGGCCAGAGGAGCTGAACATCATGAGATGAGAGGGAGCAATTGCAATCTCCGTTACTATGTGTCACTTTAATAAAAGCAGAGCCATAAAGCAGAGGATATTGGAAAGGCTGGCTGTAGCTCCTGTAAAGGATAAGAAGACAATCCTTCAGGTAGCTTCACAAACAGGCAAAGGGATTCAAGATTGGTGGTGGGGGCATTAACAAAGTTACCACTAATTGGCATTTGCTAACAGAGGCTTTTTCAGATGAAGTGTTGTTGACCGAACCCAGTCAATGAACATTATGAGCTCTGAGTAGGTGTTTATACTCTGCTGAATATAGTGAAATGTGATCCTGCAAGATATATCTTGATTTATAGGCATTTTACTGATTTATTTTTAAAACTGTGAGTGTCTGTAAGAAATTCTGAGACAAAAGTCAATCTCTAAATTAAGTGTCCTTGGGTAATTGCTGAGATCAAGTCAGTCCGACTCCTCCCAAGAATCTTTAGTCCTCTTGGTATAGTTTCAGAATTGTATTGAAGGCATCATTTCCAGGAGCCTGATCATAGGAAACCACAGTGTTCTTTTTAACACTGGGGTGGCTCCATTGTTTAATGTTCTTAACTGGACTGAACACACTTACTTCCACTGATTTCTTTTGTATAAAGTAAACACAAAAAATAATCTGCTGCTAGAGACAGTCGGCAAACAAAGTCACTAAACTAGTCTAAAATGAAATCTGACTTTTGCAAATGCAATAAGTTTCACAATATATAATATGTATAAAACAGAATCATGTGTATGTAAATATGTATAAATCCAACACCAATGTATAATGTATGCGGTGAATCTTACATTTTTTCCTTCTTTGTCGGATTAAATTTTACTGGGGAAATTAAACAGTTGGTTTACCCAAATCATATTAAAAGAAAACACAGCCTTTTTAACACTTATCTAATCATGTCCAGCCATGCAGGCAGCTTTAGTTTTATTTAACAAGAGCTGGAGAACTCAGAGCAGGAGTGCACAGGATTAACAAGCAAGAGATAAAAAGTAGGGAGAAGATGGGTGGAAGAAACAAAGTCGAGGTGAAAGGAGGAGAGGTGAAACGTGTTCTAATAAGCCGCTGCTGACTCACATCCTGCTGCCGGATTAATAATCAGCTCCGGATTGCCTGATTGAGAAATGTCATTGTCTTAAAGAAGCAGGGAATGGACAGCTGGCAAGGACATTAGAGGAAGAGCAATTTGCTATTTCCTGCAGCGGTGTTTTCATCAGTTATCAAGCTGCGTTGATACTTTCCCTCGGTGGACCATATGGGAGTTTGAAACATTTGAAACAAATAAAGTGTGAAGAAGCAGCAGTTTAATGTGCACTTTGTGATTGGAAAGATTGATATTTCTGGATGCAAAAACTGTAAATTATGCGACCTTATGTCCAGAAATGAAATGTTCTACAGCCATCTTGTAACATTGTATGATAATGTGTTGTTGTTTTTTCAGTAAGAAGTCTAAAATTGACAAATTCATTTTTCTGCACAAGTGCTTTGAGGACTCCAAGCTCACATTTACGATGGCAAATTGGTTTCGCAGCATATTTAAATCAAAACTGTAATGGAAATTTTAGGATTTGACAACAGACAACAAACGCACCAAGAACCAGGGTAAGAAAACTCCAATGTATTCATTCACAAGCAGTTTGTTTATTGGAGTTAGTCTTTAATGGACTGGTCTTAGCTTGTGATCAGATATAAACATCCATCTTATAAACAGTTGTGTTCATTTCCTGTTGTTGTTGAATGTTAAGTCTTGTGAGATAAATCCCTGCTTTTCCTTTTTAAGAGGTCTGTGAACCAAACTTTGTGGGGGCCTGAGTGATCTGGAAAACTAAAAAGACACTGCTGTGTCATTTGGTTAGGATTCTATTAATAATGTCCTTGTAAAATAAATGTAGTTTTCTTTGCAAAAAGTCCTGGATAATGTGTATCATCTCTATTTGTACTTGAAAGGACAGATAACTGGGCCTTTTTTTCAATACAGACTTATAGTTTTATATGCATTAATATTATATTCTAGCTGCTGTTTGTTTGCTCTCAACTTCAACACGCTCTCCATTTATATAAAATATGTTTTACTGTAAAATATCAGCCGGGAGGTGTGTCTCCTTTTCTGCATCTTCCTATAACAATCAGATCAGAAATCCTTTATTAGTCCCACAGCGGGGACTTTTGCAGAAAGTGCAGTGTAGCAAAATCTAGTGAGTATTGACTTATTGTAGTTCAGATGATGTTATTGTCATTGCTACATTATTCTTTTAATTTGTTGTCTCTTAGTCTTAATGCAATGTATGGCTTAACACAGATAATCATATTTATAGAAACCAGAAATTCATCAAATGTATTTTTTGGTAGTGTTTGATATTGTTTTAACAATGTATTCCTTCCTTTGTGTTGATACCACAACCTGAATGTTTATCCTGTGGTATTGCTGCTTGTGTCATGGTTTGTGAAAATATGTTTCCTCTATAATTTGTTCAACTCGTTTATTGCTTGGTTTAAAGAGGACATTGTTTGGTTTGGGTGCTTTATCTCTTCTTCGCAAAGTGATACAAGACTGTTTGTACCTATTGTGTTGCCGTAGCCCTGTTCAGCCTTCTCTTCCCTATCACACCTGCGTTGTATTAAGTCTTGTTTGCCCTGTTTGCCAATAATTGTGTCTCCCTCGTAATTTCTCTGCTACTTACTCCAGCTGTGTCTCCTTCTTGTGATTACATATCTGTGTATACAGTATATACATATGTGTGTTTCCTTTTGTTCCTGGTTACTTTGAGTCCATTGTGTTCTATGTGCAGCTAAAAGGTACATTAATTATTCCTTTTTATTCACATGCTGGTACAATGCCATGCAGTTCCTTTTTTGCATTTGGGTCAACCTGCATACATAATCATGACAGTTGACTGCATTAGAATCACCCCCAAGGCTGAAAAGTTGAGCATGGATTTAATGAATTCTTGAGATATGCAGAGAACATTTAAAAACAGACCGAGGTACCTTGCTTTAAACTTAGAAATCTGCTTTTGTTTTTTACATTACAGTATTACTTTGTCATTATTCTTTCGATTTCACTCTGGTCTGCTTAAGGTTTTAGGTTGTAGCCTTTATGTGTTTCACAGCAATCTTAAATGATATTGCTGGAGGGAAAGGAGTCCTGGCTGTTTACAGTTCAATGCGCTCACTGCTGTTCTGTGTCCGACTGAACTAAAGGCTTCAAAAGGTTCAAATTCAGCAGCTATTTATTTAACCTAATGTTTAAACTGCAGCCTGCAGGGCACACAGTGAACCGCAGGTGGTAGTTTTAGTTATAATTCGTTGATTCGGTTTTGTTCTGCCGATTTGTGCGCTTGCTCCATCCCTGCTGTAAAAACTCAACCTATCTGTTCAGCATGCTTCTTTCTGGACCACCCACTGCTTGTTACGAGCAACTGATGAAATATATGACTCTCCGTAGACAGTTTGAACTCTTCTTGCATGCCTGTCTGTTGCTTTGCTTTTGTATTTGTTGGATTGCAATTAGCGAGCATTGTTTGTCAAACAAGTGAACGTCAGCGCTGCGGGTGTCCAAAGAGAATGATAAACAAGCATGTCAGCCATAAAACGTCAACTCAGACTGCCTCCATATGTGGCGGTTGACGCTTGGGTAGTTTTGCAAAACCACTTAAAAACCCAGTCATCAATGACTCATACATGCACATAAACACAGAGCCTTTCAGACATATCATACAACGTATGCTAACACTAATATTTGTAAACGTGTTACACAAATACAAACATCATTGACGCCTTAAGATGGCTTTGATAGTTGATGAACTGTAGGAGTAATTGTGAAATTCTGAAAATAAACGACACATTAGCCTTGTTAATTTGCTCCAAACCAGTAGGGTCAGTTGATGCCAACGCGCCTGATATTTGTTTGCAACTTTTCAAAAGTTAGCTTAAAGTTTGTTTGACAATTAAATGACAACACGGCAAGAGATATCCTGTGATTAAAATAACTAAAAACTAAATGTGAAGTTTTTAATGATGTATTCCTTTTTCATTATGTATCAACTTGTATCACTTTAGTTGTGAGCATGTTTTCATTGAGCGTTCAAGTTAATAAATCTTGTACTTAAAGTAAACTTAAATGTATCCTTAGTGTGAACATACCACATAAACAAAACTTGGCTAGAACTATTTCAGTACAATACCATTTCATAGCTTCACTGCAGATTTCTTACAAATGCAATGGTGGTGTGCACTCGGCCCACCACCATCGCTCTAAATCACTACAGAGATAAATGACTTTGAGAGAAAAGCAACGATTGGGTGAGTTTTACTAATGTCATTTACAATTTTCTAGACTTTTACATTGGCTGCATGGATTGATTTTTGGCCACTTGGGTACAGATGATCTCCACTAAAGCTGACAGACACACAGCAAATGATCCTTGCAATCCAGGAGGAAAGCCCTGTTGTAATCCACACTAAAATTGTACTGCAGTGATTTAAGTAATCGTTTTGTTTAGTGGCCCATGCAGCAGATGCAGAACAAAATGGATCTTGAGCACACAACAGGAATGGTGCAGTCATTTCTGAAAACCTCTGAAAGGTAACAGCACAATTCTAATAACATATTTTGGTGCTTGTTATCAGGACATGTTTACCACTGCAAGCTGCTGTGCAAGTGCCTTTTTTCCTTTTAATCAGCTTGAAGGCGTTAGCATTATTATGCTTCAGTTTGTTGAGTCTATTGATTCTTGCATCTGAAATCTTTCAGGTAGTTGTGTCCACACCTGCTGTCACCCAGGCATTTTGGACTTTAGGTCAAAATCCGTAAAAAATCTATGCAAACATCTAAATAAACTCAATTATCATTTCAGCTTCACCTTCAATATTCAAACCCTGAATCATTTTAGCACAGATCCCAAATGTATTGAGAGCGTGTTTTAAGTGCAGTGGTAACCATTGTGGTTAACTGTCCCAGTTGGATTTGAAAGTTGTTTCAATGTTCTTCTCTCGATGCATAGATATGTATGCTATAGGCTGTTATTGACAAGCCGTTAAACAGGGTCACATTGAGCTTCTCACTATGTAAACTAAACAACGGTCTTTTTATCTGCCTAATGTATGTATAACATATATCAGCCATCACATTCACGTTGTAACGTCAATGACGGAAGGCGGTTATGGATGTCATACAAAAGAAGAGCGCTATTAGGAATGCATTAAAACTGCTGATAGCCTGTGTGTATCAACCTATTTCTGCAAAACAAAATAATATCGGCGCCAGGAGAGATTGAGAAGGTTATCAGCAAACAGAGCAACAGCAACAATGCTCATTACTATTCATTGAAACCGGCATGTAAATAGAAAAAAAGTAGTGCATGTGAGGCACAGACTGCCAAGAGCTAATGAAGAACCCAAAAGTGAAAGTGCTGAAAAGAGACAATGCTCGAGCGATGCTTATTAGTTGCTGTGTTCCTGCGGCACTGCCAGTGCCGGCTTCAACCTCTGACATCAATCTGTTTCAATAAATGTTGTGTTAAAGGCTGTGTGTAGCATGAAGGGCAACAATTACACCTCCATATTTTGCAGCTATCCTTAAATATACAAAAGAGTTACAAAATGTAGGACCTCTAAAGGTTGCCTGACAGTGTTTAAGAGGGCAACTTTACTTGTATTGCTCTGTAGCTCTTATGCTCTAGTTATGGCCTTGTTACATTAATATTTAAGAGAGCCTTCAATATATTAATTGACTCACAGAGGCAAAGTGACTGTAAGGGAACAATCTAGGGAACCAGAGTCTGAAATCGGAGATATGTAATAGCTTATATAATAGATTTAGAACACAGCGCCGTTTTTTATTATCCAGTGCTCATCAGTTTTCCTCGTTTAATCTCATTTTCATCAAGAAAAACAAATATTTAATCAACGGTTGCCACTAACAACCACAATGTAATATTTGCTTTTTTGTGATTTGGTGCCAAAATAATCCTGGAAGCACTGCTCTGAACTTAGAGCTACATAACTAGATGCTACCGTTAGCAGGAGTTAGCTGCTAGTAGTTTCAGTAACAAATAAAGCTGTCCGTATGGAAACTCTATTCATCACACAGTTGAGGCCCTGTAGCCGAACGACTTCAGATGGGACGACCAGAAAATATATTAGAGAAAATATGATCCAGTTTATCCAAAATTAACTTGTGCTATAAACCCTTATGACCCTCTCACTTAAGATTGTTTTCCAGTTTTGCAATGGAAATGAAGGACAGAAACTGGGAAAACTTGCAACAATTATACAGCACTTCTTCCAAATGTATTTAGGTGGGCATCAAGTACAGAGTTTCCAATTCAAGATTATACACACAGTTTTTACGTAACTAAGACAGTAAGAACCTATGATTCTCTTCACTTGAGCGCAATAAGCTCCAAAAGGAAATCTTTCCTGACAACTTGCAGCACAAAGCTTATTGTTAAACCTTTGTTAAGCAGAACATATTGCAGTTTCCATTTGAAGAGACAACTTGCAGTGAATCAGCATTTTACCGCAATTGCCAAATTACACTGAAATACTTGACTAAAATGAAAGCTCAGTGAACTGTTTGTTATGGTGCTTGTTTGTATATGCAGCAGAATGTCCTGCCAGAACTATTTCTTAATGCAGTCTGACCCAGAAATGTACTATTCTGTGTACACAATTCACTGACACAGCATTTATAGCATTGAGGGATGTGAGTCTATTTTAAAGGTGGCATAGAATGGAAAACTGTATTTACCTTGGTATAGTTGAATAAGGAGAGTTCGGTACATTGAACTGACATACCGTGAACCTCATACACCATTGTTTCCTCCTTCACATGCAAATCATGAATATGCATATCACAGCCGGCTTTAGGCCGGACAGTCCGGCTTTTCAATGCCCTGTCCGGACGCGTATTTGTCAGGAAGGAGGACAAATACGCGTCCGGCTTGATGCTGCGCCGGACGCCGGACAGGGCATTGAAAAGCCGGACTGTCCGGCCTACAGCCGGACGTCTGGCCACCCTACGTCACACACGGTAGTCCAGCCCCAACATTTGCATACACCAGCTGCTGGAAACACTAACGCTAACACTTACCACCCCGTAACGTTGCTCTCCAATATCCAACTAACTGGCTTTTCAAATTCATCAGTTTCCTCCTCCGATAAAGGCTCAAACATGTAAGGTTGGATGTGCAAACTTCACTTACTTCTGTCGGCTCTGAGGCAGCCATGGATTGCTCCTTGTAAACCGGCCAATCAGAGCAGAGCTTGTCATAATTATTTAAACGACCGCCCAAATAAGGCAATTCAGCTTGTTTCATTCTAGGACCAAATCATAGGGTTGTAAATGGGCCTGTAAAACTGCATCTGGACATTTTTTGGATCAAGCAAAGTTATATGCCTTCTTTGTAGACATCAGAGAACAATTTAAAATACCAGATAGATGCATTCTATGGCACCCTTAAGCTTTTTAAGGAATAACGACCCAAAATAACCAGTGTAGAGATCCAAGATAACGTATTTCTGTTCTCAAACAGAAAATCAACACCATAAGATGCTGATATGCATAACCAAATACTGTATATGAACGTCAGATTATTCTTTCTCTGGAAATAAAGAAATAAATATGTTAATGAATGGAAAATAAACTTGTGTTTCGGTTTTTCAGTGTAGAAATAGTAAAATATACCAAAGAAACCCCGATGCGTCAGTCTTCTCAGTCACATGATGTGTTTGAAAATAGTTTTTAATCTAATATAGTTCTAAAAAAGAGTTCTGATAACAGTTTCTTAGCTTTGTTTATTTTAACTGGAGACATTTGGCTGAATGAGGTTTAATGTTACACTCTTCCATCACATACCTGGAGTAGTAAAACACCTTCCTTCCCTGCGGTGCGTCTGTCCTTGCCTGTTCATAGGAGTCTTTGTGTTGTGTGTATTCTCACACAGGAAACTTAGCCGGAGTGGTCAGAATGTGAAATTGTTGGCGTTGGTGGACCCCGGGGGACTCTGCTGACAGAGAAACGTTCTCTCTCACTCTTTGAAAAGTTACCAGGTCTGGCTTTTGTCTACTCTTGAATAATTTAAGACTCTCACATCCCTGGTGTGTGTGTGTGTGTGTGTGTGTGTGTGTGTGTGTGTGTGTGTGTGTGTGTGTGTGTGTGTGTGTGTGTGTGTGTGTGTGTGTGTGTGTGTGTGTGTGTGAGCTGTCTTAACGCCGCTACTGTCTGTCTGACCTTGTGGATCAGAAAACATTCAGATGCTCAGCATGCCTTAAGGCAACAGGAGCACAGGTGCACACAGCAATGATGAGCTCTCTGAAAATAGTGCTATGGACTGTGAGTCAATGAAGCATTGTCTCTATTTTTATTGGAATGGTTCATATTTATTTCGCTATACTGGTTGATTTATAATAATTATGCTACAGGACATGCCACTTTTAGAGCCAACAATCATGTGCCATTAGTGTTCTATTGCAGTTAGTTTAAGGGTGTTGATGTGGCTCTTGTTTTTAAACACCTGGTCACTTGTGGAGGGGAGTACTCAAAGCTCCCGGAGCTCAATAGTTGAACATATGAGCAGATAAAAGTTATTCATTATCCTATTTCTTCTTTGATTGATCTGATTTGGTATTAAAGTTTAACATTAGCTTTTTTAGTAATTACTGTTTTTTTTATCACTATTGCTGAGGCTCAGAAAGGGAGCTAGCTTCATATTAAAAGGCCCAAATGTACAGCACAAATAAACAGGTTAAAAGTCTGGTTAAAAAACTTTTTTACCTAATGTCCCTATTCGTGAAAACTCTACAGGGCTACATTTTAATATATCTTAACCGTCACCTTTAATCTCTTACTTTCCATCTGCTCTTCTGTATTGTTTTTCACTCCTTCATACCTCTAGACCCATTTTCTTTTTTCAGGGCCCCTTCATGTGTAATGTCTTCCATACCGAGGAGCTATTTTCTTTTTTTTTTACGAGCTGAGCGTGGGATTAATGTTTGCCAGTGGAGGCAAATGGCTGTCCAGGGAGTTACCTGTCAGGACCCTGCAGTGCGCTGGCCCTCTCCATCGGGCGATGGATGTTACACAACAGCGGGAGACGTCACCACAGAGGAATGTGGGAAATGAGAGGAGGGGGGATCAGAGGATGAGGGAGGAGAGGGGTTTGGGCTTCAGTGACTGCTGTGGTACCCAGACATGAGTCACTGGGAAATAAAATGGGTCAGTGGATACCAACCTGCTCAAATCTTGATCCAGTTGCACAATGTTCGAACATGTGTCTAAAACAATTGTGAGCTCTCAATTTTGGTACTTAAAGCTCAAAATGTATATTTTTCCATACCATATTACACACTAATTGGTAACACATCAGACCAATCACATCTTGTATCTGCTTGTGTACAGCTGTTGAATAGAGTAGCCTGGTCCAGATCTTCAACATCCCAACACCCATCTTTGATTTTTCAGCAATTAAAATAGGTCTGGCATTGATAGCTTTTTTTGCTTGTTGAAAAATAAAATGTCAGATGAGAACTTTTTAACAGGGTGTGTTTGATTCCAAATGCAGTACACAGGAAACCAGGAAAATGTTGTAATAACATTTACAGTCAAGTCTCAGCAGGTAAAGGGCAGAGAAGGTAGTTAACATAGGTAAAAAGTCCAGGCAGACAAACCAGCAGCTGACACTGGCAGTAGATACGGTATGTCAGGGCCAGGCAGGGGATAGGTGGACCAGTAGGTAGGTCAATGTCATTGGATGGAAAACCCCCAAGCAGACACATGCAGACAGGTACCAAGGCCGCAAAGGCAGATCTCAAGGTGGGGGACAGAAAGCTGGTGGGTTTACCGGGAATCAGACGAGAAAGGCAGGTCAGAGGCAGGTGAGGCCGGCAATGATTAATTCAATCCCGAACTAAATGCTGGAGAGTGTTGCATAAAACGAAGGGAAAAAACAATCCTGCAGTGAGTGTGAGAGCATGAGAGGCTTAAATTCAGACTTGATTGCAGATGAATGCAGCTGGAATCACAGGTGAGCTGATGAGGAGGGAGTGGCTGGCCAGTGGGCTGAGGTTGAGGTGGGATTGTGGAAAAGTACTGAGGTGCAGCAGATAAAAAGAGAAAGCAGACTGTGACAACTACATAGTTAGCTAGCCAGCAGGCTAAGTACTTAAAAGACACTTACCGGTGTCTTTACCAATAAAGAAAGAGTCTATGGTTAAAACTACAATCAGTAGCTCCTGACCCGTTTGTGGAAAGCATCTGTCTTGTTTAACTTGGCCATCTCAATAAATAAATAGCATGCCGGCGCAAGGACCCTAACCATAACTCTTTCATTCAGTCTATGTATTACCAGATGTAATTATGAAATCAATTCCCTCCAACATTAGCTAAGCACCAGTGGGAACCCCGTACGGACCCCTGGACTTCCCTGAACTTCTTATTTGAAAGATGATAATTAGCTACTGAAACGTCCTTGCATTTTGAATCCAGTCGCACAGGGAAGGCATGGATTTTCAGCCCATGGTGGTTCCCTGGGATCAAAGCTCATTAAAAATGATACTTTTGTTATAAGAAGACCCACTCGTATTTGTCCTGAGAGCCATTCTGGGTCCTGACCCTCAGCTTAACAATAAGTGCAGTAGAGGCCAGAGTCGGTCTCTGGTTCTCCTCACACTAATGAACTCACTCTCCTGTCCTGAGGCCATGCTGTAAACACTGAAGTCATGCAGTGAGCAAATGAAAAAAAGAAGCTATATTCTGTGAACAGGGATTTGGATATACATACATTTAACTCCAAATCTACACTGGCATGGTTTTGGGAGGTGACTGAGTGTTTTGGATTTTTTTGTTCATTTCAATAATAGGGGAAATGTTTCATGTTTATTTTTACTATTTTGTTGTTGTGAGCAGCTAGGTCAAACTTAAAGAAAAGTGTTCATCATGAGGATTGCCTTTCAACCAAAAGACCAACACTGATGAGGGAACAAAGACCTTTTGAAAATAACTATATAGCGAGTTAAGCAGCCAGTTCTTTAATTAGACAGGGATTTGGATGAGTGCTGGTTAGCCAAGAACACCATCATGCAATAACAATTCATTTATTTATTTATGTTGCCCCTTCAACATGGCCTCTTAGGGGACACAGGTGTTTTTAATAGTAGTCTGAGTAGTTAATGGCAAACGGAGCTCTGCCAAATTGCTGATAAACACACATTTCCTGTGAATGTGTCACAATAAAGTCTTTCATTGGGTTGCCAGTGGGAATATGTGCCGTCAATCATATTGAATGTAAGGTTTGACAAAAGTATGAAGAAGTTGCATGCAGAAGAACCGAGAATAGTAACGTTTTCTTAAGCAGCTCCCTGATTAGCACAACATTTGTCGTTGTAACAATTTCCATTTTTGATTAGCGCAGTGCTGTGCTTCATGGGAATCATCAGCACAGTTGGGGAGCTCCTTTATCGAAACACATTACTTTGCTGAAACAACATCAACATCAAAGCTATATGCAGGGACTGCCAGTTTGTCAGCCTGAAGTTCAAACAATGATAAAAACTCCATTACAGATTGAGATATTTGCTGCATTTGTCTCAATTGATGGATTGAAATTCCTCTTTCCTCTTTTTTGGTTTCTATCAGTTATAACCAAAAAGGTTTTTGAGTTCTTTGAAACAATGACCTTTGGCTACACTCATCACAACCTTTCATTTTGTTTCCCACACGTATGCCAAATTGTACAAAGGGTGCATTTAGGGCATTTAGCAGCCCCTGCTGTGTGCTGAGCGAAATTGAGCAGTTTCAATTCCTGTAGCTTCTCCCCCTTCAGGCCCAGCCGAGGGGGCAGCCTGATGGTGCAACACAGGGGACTAAAAGTGTCCTCACATGCTTTCAGCCCACACACTTTGCATAAAAACGTCTTTGTGTTTCTCTAGGCCAGAGACAAGTAGACATTGAGACTGCTTGCATTTTGGGTTTGAAATTAAAATCAATCAAAAACCATACAAACTGTTGCACTGTTCATTTTATTTTTTCCCATGTAGCCAACAAGAACACTTTTTTTTCAATAGGTTTCTGCTGCTAGTCACCCAAAAGATGTAGAGAAATGTTTACAGAAGAAGAGAGTATATATTGGCTGACAGATGTTGAAGTCTTGGTCACGTCGTGCTCATGTGTCTCATCGCTTGAATCTTGCTTTCAATGGGATTTTCCTCTAAGGCTTTTTGCAGAGGGAGAGAAAAGCATTATTTAAATATTATTCAGGAAATAAGGATGGTTCCAATATCAGATTCTCACACCATGGTCAAAATAGTTGACAATAACAGCATTATCGTGATATTAATAGAGCATTAAAAAAAAAAATCCCAATTATTAATGCTGGTTTAATTCATCTTTAATATTGTCTCGTTTTTGGCAAATGAGTACAGACTGTTTTCACCAAATTGCTTGTCAAGCTTTGGTTTTGCCTTTTTGTTTAAAATACTAAAAGTAAAGTTTCTCTGTGTTCTTCTCTGCATCTGATACTAGGCATACATATGGGGGATTGTCGGGTAAAGGAGAAAATATAAAAGCATCAGTTGTTTCTTGTCTCGCCTGATTTCATCTCTGAACGTTGCATGTTGGATCCTCACACACATGTCTGCAGGCTGTGTTCAGTGATCAATCCATCATGATCCCATCCTATACCCAAAGCTGCCAGCCTCAGTCTTCCCTGGATGTAGAAAAGAGGTGGAGGTTTGTGTGTGTGTTTCTGTGTGTTGAGTTAAAGTATAGGAACATGCCTTCCTACCCCCAACCATTGTCAGACATAATCCCAGCAGTTAGAGGGCTTATTTGTGTTGAAGTCTCTCTGACGTGAATCCCAGTTCGCAGGGGTATTAAGGTAGACATGATGACATCACTCCAGGACCTAAGCAATTTCAAACCCCCCATGAAGCTTTCAACCAACAATAGCCATCCTATTCCTGAGCCCACACGAAGAGACATGATGGATTTCAAAGTAAAGTTATGTTGATTCTCCTTATAAATCCAGGCACTGTCAGGATCGCTGCCCCTGCATCTTTACCTGTATATTGTCCTGAAAAGGTATGTGGGGGTTGTGGGGAGAATGCAAATGACCTATTCGAAGAGAAAAACAATAATTGAAGGTGAAATAAATGGAGGCAAACAAAAAGTGGGAATGAAAGAGATGAAAGTTAAATGAGACCGAAAGAATTAGAGAGAGAGGAAAAGTTGGTCCATTTAGAAGGCATTTCACCAACGACAGATTCTTGTTCGTATCTTAGCACCAATTTTTTCCTTTGTTTTATAAATGATCGTAGCCCCTAGTAGCACGCACATTTATTTGTGGATGAAAACATCTTCACCCTCAAGCAAATGTTGCGAAGGTTCTAAAATGTGTGATCAAAAAAGGAAATTGTTGCATATAGATGTATTAAACCAATCGTCCTTTAGCCTCAGAGTGGGCTGGTCAGCATGTACACTTGAGATTTTTGCATTTTAAAACTGTATTTTCTTTATTTTACATGAGACTATTTTGTTGGTTTGGCAACTGTACGCCTTTTTAACTTCTCCACCTCAGGCGAATTGACATTTTTTGACGGGAAATCCACCCAATGCTCTCACAGTCCCTAACGGGGCTTGGCACCATATTGAAAACAAAAAGAAATCCAAGTAATTTGGCCATTTTGTGTGCAAATTATTCTTTCTTCTTTCTTTCAGTTGGTGTTTTGGTAGGGGAGTAAGGCTTGAAGGTGATGGCAGGTTAAAGAGAAGGTGCCCTTGTTCAAACTTACCTGTGTAGTCTTTAGACAAAGGCAAAAGAAAAAGGTTTGATGTCCTTCCTGTTGAGCTCTTCACGTCTTGCTGATGTGATTTCGGAGGACAGAATGTGTTTAGTATCGATCCGAGGAACATTAGTCCTCCACACTGCCTGGGGTAGAGAGTGTCGGAGCAGTCAGACCCAAAGTCAGTCACTCAGTCACTCAGTCAGTTAGTTCCTTACTCAATAATTTATGTTCTGTGGGACTTATCGTAAATTTACAGGTTTCAGACTTGTTATAGCCATCAAAACCAATGAAGACGCCTCAAATCACCGTCTGGCGTTCAATGTTATTAAACCAACAGTAATGTATATTTTGAGCTATTTTTTCTATGAACCATTACTCCTAACACTTCAGTCTGTTGATATTAAGACATTTTTTCACAAGGAAACTCAACAAAGAGGGGGCAATGTTGGATATATCGAAAAAGATGCGGAAAACAAGGGACTGATTGAGTGATTTACATTGTTTATTTTAGGTTAGAGCATCTGATAAGAAGGTAGATCTTTATTAATTTCTACCAACAACAAATATTGTTCTGTGAAAGTAAATGTAATTTGTGATTGTGTTGGCTTTCATTGGTTTGGACAGTGATGTGTTCAGTGTTCCTCTGTCCTGTTCCTGTTGTGCGAGGGGATGTGAGGATGTGTTTGGTATTGATCCTGTCTGTCCCCTGTGTGCAGATGTGTCAGGACTGTCTACCAGCCGTCAGCCAATCTCTTCAGAGGAAGTGAAGTGAGCAATGGGCTTGTTGGAAGCATTTGTCTGACAGCTTACCTTGGCTCTGTACGAAATGGTGGTCTGTGCTGCTGGGAGATTATACTCACAGCTTTGTTTCAAGATCACCAATCATCAGTGCACCGCTGCTGCTTCCATTGCTTTGTGGAGGCTCATTTCTCTTAACTAAGTTTGTATTTATTATATGTTTTTGAAGTACCATTATTTTTTTTATGGCGGTCTTCCAGAAATGTTGTCGCTCACCTTGAGTGTAAGTCATTTTGATCACTGGAAGAAGCCAGTCAAAAGCAAGCCGTGTGGGCAAACCTGAATTTGTATAGCAGATAAATAGGTTGGCCTGAAGTTCTCTTTATCATAATTTAATCAACATTTATGGAAACTTTTTGGGATTTTTTTTATTTTCAGGCTTAATATTGAGTTTTGGCAATGGGTCTGTACACATCTACACAGAAAGATCCAGTATTTATTTACCTTTAATAATGTGTTAAGTCACACAATGTTTAACAATTGTGTCTCAGAATTTCAATAAAGCATTTTGCCTCTTGCAAGAAGGGTTCAACACTTTCCCATTGGACAGATGCAGGGTTATATGCAACATACTGTATGTAACTGATTAATGCCAGAATCTGTTCATTCTAAACTCATTTGGCAAACATCTTCCACTGAAAAGCCCAATTGATTGTACATGATAAGTTCAATAAAGACACACAGGGCAATAACAGTGCCATGCATTTTCCCACCAAACACACATATTTAGATGACTGCATCAGATGCTCAATGGTGTTTACATCCATTGAATTTAGCTGCCTGTGGTTTATGGGGTTTTTTCCGGCTTAGTGGTTGTTCATTCTGCTGAATTGGGGCATGAAAGGCCTTCGCCTCTATAATAATTATTTATTTTCTTTCTCTATACAGCACCCACATTTTAACAAGTTTTATGTTGTACAGTATGCTAGCGTGGCGTGAAAATAATATTTTACTTTGACTTTTTTTTCAGCTTTCCACCACTCACTAAATGTTGTTTCCAAATTTCCATCCAAGTCATGAGATTAATTGCACTGCAGCTGATTGGACCCAACTTATAATAGATGATAGCTTTATACTTTTCTTTTGCAACAGTTTTTTGCCCTTGACTTTTAAATCTGAAAATTGATTTGTAAGATATTCAAAGGAGAATGTTTAACTTACATCCACATTGTCAGAATGTGGGTACATTCCTGAGTACTGGATAATAGTCACTGTATGAGCTTCATGCCTTGAAATGTAATTGTAGTGACATCAGCAGTAAATCCTGATAGGATCGGGAAAAAAACATTGTGTTTTAATCACAGCCAAGCATTCACAGCTGACAGTGTTCTTACATATTAAAGTATGTGAAACATTTAATAAAGCAGAGCAACAAACACCAGGCCGTCGGTGCGTCATCAAACCCCAAAGGCTGTTTAAAGTTGTCATAGTTTTGTCAACATTTTCCGTGCATAAACGCGCGAGAAAAACCCTACAGGTACTGAATAGCTTAGCCTGATTATTCAGGTTGGATATCTGATGAACAGAGGTGATGATTGGTTGTTCCACTAAGCTGCAGGTAGCTTTGATCTGTGGCTTTGAGGTCATGTGATGAAAGAAATGTATATTGGTACAGAGCTCTGCATGGATCAAACGCTGAGCTGAGGTATGGCTCCCTGTGGGACATCTTTATCTCCAGCCGCCATCTCAAGAGCCAGCGGACTCAATTTTACAGATGCTGCAGGTGTTAGGACATATTTCTTTACAGGATGGTAAGGCCCATGAAATAAGTCAGACAACTATTGCCATCCTCACTTTTGCTTAACCCACAGTTAAAACCTGTATGATCGTATCCCTGTGGTGAATTTCACACATAATATGCATCCTTAAAGGAAAATTATTCATCAACCTGACAACTTGTACAAAAACAAAATCTTTAATCATCTGGAACAAATAAACCGAGGAAAAATCAGCAAGTCTGATCAGCAGCAGCAGCAGCAGCAGCAGCAGCAGAGAACGTTTTTTTTTTTATGAGTGTGTTTTGCTTTATGCTGAATCAGGACTCAGTTTGTCTAAAAAAACTGACTAAATGACCGGTAGCAGCCAGATATTACTGCGTCATGAGTTCAAGGTTAAATTCACTGCATGATATCATTATTTTCCTCCTTGACCTTCTGTTTAGTCTTTTGTATGTAATCATTGTTATTCATTTTTATTTGTCTTTTTTGTTATTTTTTCGTAGTGAAGGTGAAAAAAAATCACCCTGATAAAGCATGTTGCTGCAACTTCTATAAAGTATTATTCTTGGATTTTTTTGTAAAGTTCTTTGTAGCAGAAACGAAACAAATAAATTCCCATAGTTATTGATCGGAGCAAAAGGGAAGGGCTGGCGAAAAGAAAATCAAATCCTTTTTAATGTGATCCAGACATCAGGGGATCTGCAGGGTCAAACTGGGATAGACCAGGAGAAATGACTCTCCCCATGATTGGGCTCCTTATGCGACACAACTGCTGCCACGAACACTCAATGCTGGAATGTTTATTATTAGCCGTAGTCACGCTTAATCAGTTCAGCATTTATGTAGCCACAAAAGTAAATGTGGAGCCCGTTGAGTGTCCACAGAGGATCCCGGGGATCCAATGAAGAGATGGAGACAAAACTGATCAGACAGGAAAGATATTAAGAGACTTTATTTGCAATTTGGCTGGAGAAACATGCACAGACAAACTCAGGTCATGCATAGTTATCTTTAGTGATGGTACGTGCTGTGGCTGAGGCTTCAGAGCGTGTTTCGATTCATTCAGTTTTCAGTTTTCAAAGTGTGAATCGATAGTTTGTGTTGTTTTTTTACCAATGTTCTCTTAACATACTTTGGATAGTCTTACAAACACATTTGCTGCCCTCTTTCATTTTTCAGAAACTGATATTGTCACTACTATAGAATTTTGGACTATATAATTGATTTGTACACATTTGATCCATTACTCAGTTATGATATAGACTGTTATTCTCCTTGCATGAAATACTTTCTGTACTTTTCTGTTACACTTATCTTTTCTTAACTTATACAATAAGCAGTTTCTGTCTTATTTCCATTTGTGGATATAAAGCCTCCAGAAATGAACCCTTTTTTAAAAAATCAAGTTGCTTGAAGGCTTCATGTAGTTTCATCTTGGCTTATCTCTGTTCTGACAAATATGAATAAATCAGTGTGCCACAAAAAAATCTGGTAAACCAACAGTTGACTCTTTATGTGTCTCCTGACCATCAGGGGGCAGCACTAAGCCAGGGTATATTAAGCAAGGTGAGGTCACAGGTCAACAACAATGGCAGGAATGACAAAGTGGAGGGAAAGCAGTGAAACCTAACATGTAAACTGACAGGAACAATTCAAAAGCAAGGTGAAGATCTGTGCAGAAGGCTTTTGATTACTTCTTCAGCGCCAGAGGAGAGTTCAGCGATGCTGTTTGCTGCAGCCAGAGGCCTTCATGCAGCTGTAAGGTAGACAGCTCATCAACATGAGTGACAAGCTTCTGCTCAGGAACAACAGCAGAGCAGAAGAGGAGCTGACTAACAAAACAGTCTATGCCTAGAGGCAAGCAGTGGAGAATAGGTGAGGAGAGGGGAGGAGAGGAGATGGGTTAAAGAAAGCTTTTAGTCCTCTTGACAATCAAAGATATTGTAGGTTGTGGGCAGTGGGAGGAGAGGAGGTTATTTTTGCTGTGGGTGTGACCTTGTGTACAATTGAAGGAGGTTAAATGTACTGTAGCCTGCTTTACAAAAACAAACTTTTTAAAATGCAGAACAAGAAAGATATGCAGGACTTTGCTATGATGCAGACTCCTATCAGCTAATATTAGAAGCTCAGGTCAAAACAAACACAGCATAGTCATACACCGATCACAGTTTGTAAAGTAATAAACTACATTTAAAGTATTAAGTCAATTATGACTAGTTTATGCTACTTCATACTCTTACTACACTGTATTTTGGATTAGCAGCCATAATTGAGCTTCAACACAAATCTATCAAAATTAAAACATGTTGTTTGACTGTTAAGTTTAATAAAAAAAGAATTGTGTAGTAATTATTATAATTTGTTTAAAATTTGATCATCCTCAAAGAAAAAATATTTCTTCCGCTTATTGGCCTGATGCAGGTGATTTTGTTTTGTTTTGTTTTTTGTTATCAAATTACACAGTCCTTAGAGTGACTTTGGTCCACAAACAGTAATTTAATTTCCTTTTCTCCCTAACTTTCTTGGCGGAGGCTACTGAGCTTTGCTTATCACAAAATACTTTATACAAGATGGCTAGCATCCACTTGGTTTAAGGGGAAAATGTCTTTTAAAATATACATATATACATACGTTGTGTATTGTAGTGTAACTTGCACATTTTATCTTTAAATTGTAATGTTTATATGACAAGTTTAAGTCTTTTTATATTTTATTGGACTTTTTTTTGTATATTTTATTTCATTTTATGTTTTTATAGCCATTGTGACTTTAGCTTTTTATTTTTTAAGGCATTATATGTAAGATCGTTTTCAAAAAGAGCAACAAAAACCAAGTTATAAAGTAATCCAATTCTGATTCCAACAACACTGGGCTTCATAGTCCTTTGGAGTTTCATTTTCTTCCATTTCCTGTATCTACTCCCCAACAGCTTGGCTGGATGGTCATTCAAGTTCAAAAGACTTGGCTTCAGTTCCATTACCAAAAAAGCCCATTTTTGCATTATTTAGTCTGAAGTTGGACTTATTTTTCATTTAACAGTAAAAGGTACAACTTAAAATACATAATTGGTCAACTATTCTTCACTCGTTTAAAAGGGAATGCATTTCCAGACTCATGTGTTCCATCAATTGAAGATGTTTTAATTTTAAGGTAATCCAATTTTGATTCTGATTTTTTTTTTTTTTTTTTAATCAGACCTTAAAAAAGTAAGCAACACCTTTAATAAGGGACATCGTTTCATTAGCGTCCCTTTGTTTCACCAGTTGGGTACTTTAAAACTTTTGGTTCAGCGGAAAATAACAAAAATGAGTTTTAACACCTCAAACCTGTCTCATTTATCACACTTTTATTGTGTCACTATGGTTTAACAGATCTTGGAAACCAAAGGCCACGCAGCAGAATCCTGCTCCTCTGGCCCGTCAAAGTGTAACGAGCATGGAGCTGAACTCCCACATGGATCAGAGCGGTGAGTCATTCTGGATATGTTTATTAGTGAGGCGCTTGCAAATGCTTGTGCTCAGTCACAAGTGAGAATTTGCCTCTATTTTGTTAGCTGTTTAGCATTTCCTTTCCATATGCAGTGAGGAGGGTGCAGATTGTATTGGCGCAGCATGCAGCTGAGTGCTATTTAATTACCTGCTTTTGGAGAACTGCTGGGAATGCAACTAATTAAGGTCTTGTTTGAAGGGTAAACAAATGTGCCAAAAGACGTCTCCCATCACATTCCCAGCAGAGGAAGAGGGGAGGGGCGGGGATGGCAGAAGCTGCTTTCTCACTTATTATAAAAGCCGTCTGAGAGGCTCTTGGAGGGGATTGAAGGCGTGCAGTAATGGTGACATTGAATGGTTTTAACTTTGCATAACAGAGCAGTGAACTGATCAAGCTTTGGGTTGTGCTGATATTCAAAGAGCAGACTTTGTTATGAGACACTTGTGTGTTCAGGCTGTGGAAACAAAAGCAGGAGAATAAAATGGAAAAGAGGTTTTCTTTGATACCGGAGCACAATGTTTCAAACCTGCAGGTGTAGGAGGGAGCGGAGATGTTAGCTTTCATGCTGTCAGATATGTTGAGTAGATCTCAGATTGTGGATGTCTAATTTTGGAGCTAGAGGAAATCCGTTTTGTTCAAAAGTTAAAAATCTACAGCAGTTATGTTGTGGATGAAGCAGAATTCAGTGTTTCCATGCTGCACAAACTTGATGACAAATGTGTTCTCTGTAATACCATTGTGACATCTACTGTTTCTGTTGTTTATTTTGAAGGAAGTTAGAAGATGTCAGACTTTCAGCATTTGTCTATTTGTTGTACACATTATTGTTGTCACATTGGATGTCTTTTCCAGCTGAAGGAAACTTCAAAAATGTATAGACACATTTTGTTGTTGATGAAATTTTGATTGGCTAAAATTAAGTGACCAGGAGAGGGTCATATAAAAACAGCTTCCGCTGAACAGTTACTGTATGTGCAGGTTGATACCTAAATAACAACTAGTGACACAAGCTATATGAAGAGTTTAAATAAGTGGAGAGGCTATTGGGTTGTGAGGAGGCAGGGTGATGTTTGGAAACAGAATCATATTGAAAACAGGCAATAAATATATTGGAAAGTCTGCTTTAAAACATTTTTAGAAAATAATGACCTTGAATCTTGAAATACTGTAGGAACCAATCTCTAATAAACTCAGTATTTGGATTTCTAGAGAACAACACTTAAAACAGTACATTTCCAACTTGCACTTCCCACCTGCATAAAGTACTGTATGTGTGTGTTTTAACAACACTTTGCTACATAGTTCTTTGGTGTTTCATTTTCTTCCATTTCCTGTATGTACTCCCCAACACCTTGGCTGGATGGTCATTCACGTTCAAAAGACTTGGCTTCAGTTCCATTACCAAAACAGCCCATTTTTGCATTATTGTCTGAATTTCGACTTATTTTTCATTTAAGAGTAAAAGTTACAACTTAAAATACCTAATTGGTCGACAACTATTCTTTACTCATTTTCAAAGAAATGCATTTCCAGACTCGTGTGTTCAAACGATTGAAGATGTTTCAATTATTTTAAGTCACTTGTTGAGTTAGGTTTTTTCCTTTATGTCAAATCTCACCCCATTCCACTAAGTATTTCACATCATGTCTGAATTTTGTCTTCAGTTTTTCAAGCTCTATTCAAGTCTACAATTATCAAAACAATTCAAAGCCATTTCTTAAACATAACAGATAAGTCCAAATAATTATTTAATCCATCAGTCAGTCAAAGAAGGTCATAAGTCCACACGGGAAAGTCCAGTCAATGCACATGTATGTCATGTTTCTGAATGCTTGCCACTAAAATTACACAACAACTGAGACCAAGTTTTTCTTTAAAGCCTGTCACCCTTACTACCAGAACCTCAAAGGTATTTGCTTTCAGGTCTCGGAGCTCTTGTCTTTTTCATGGTTTCAGTCTGACTCTACAGCTGTGTCTGTATGAAAGTGTGTTTGTGTGACAAAGAGAAACAATTCAACTTTCTGTTTATAAAGTGAGTGTGTCTATGTGTCTGTGTGTGTGCACTGCTGATGTCTTTGACCCAGGATAGATGTCATTTCCTCTCTTTAGGCCAGCCAAATCCGTTCACTTCCCACACGCACACCAAAAAAAAACATTTCTCACACTCCCTCGGGTTCACATTCATCCCCTTGAAAACACACAGATGTGCACTGACACACCATAATAGTTTTTTCATCCATATAAACAGCTCTTCAAACACAGTTCCTTTTACTCACCCTTCCTCTCATACATGCACAACTTTCTGAGGAGGAAGGGAGGGGAAGGGTGTTTTTACAAATTACATACAGACATACTTTTTTCATCAAGTATCAGCCCCCCTGCCTCCTCTTCCTCCCCCCCTCCTTCTTGTTCTTCTGCTTTACTTTGCTGAACTCTTAAGTCAAACACACACTCGGCATGACAGAGTTTGCTGCCCACATGGGTTAGAAACTCTCCAGAAACGCAGGGTTTTTCAGTGGGAATATGTAACTGTTGAGTGTGGAATATGGCTCAGACCCCGGCGGTGAAAGCTCCACTGCGGAGATCCTTCAGCGAGCATGTGAAAGATTCCACCAACAAGGCTTGGGATGTCTTCTGGAAGAGCTTGAGGGATAGGCGGCTGTCAGGTGAGTTGGGATATGATGTACATTTAAATTGTAAAGTTGGTTGGAAGCTTGGAACAGGAAGTTTCTGCAAGGTTGAAGCAGCATTATGATTCAAGAAATTGATGAGGTTTAAATTTTCTTTAAGTAATTTGATTCTGCAATACCATGATATAGTACACTTTTTGGAAATGTCAGGCTCTGGCTACTGCAGTGAATGAAGTGGTGCATCAGTGAAGTTTACCCTTCCGCCTCTGATGTTACGTCTGCACAAACTTGAAAAGCTGAAAAAGAGTTCATACACAATTTCTGGTTGGATCAAATCTTAAATTGGGTCCAGAAAGGTCCTCATTTTGCATTATGTTGGTTTTTAGACATCATCTGAAAAATGTGTTAAACACCTACTTAACAGAACCAACTGTAGGGCAGTTCTCAAGCTGTGATGACACTCGGGAGAGAGGAAAAAAAGTTTTACAAACTACAGTACGTGTATGCCTCACATAGCCTCAGGGGAACATGATCTTGTTTTGTTTTCAAAGTTCACTTCTCTCTCGGTGCAATTTCAAAGTCAAAGTTACTGTATTGTCAATCTTCTGTTTGTGAGATACAGAAAGGGAGATTGAAATGCTGTTTTTCACAATCCCAAGTAAAGCAAAAAAAACATTTGTAAACATTTTTTTTGGGGCAAAGATCAAGACTATAGAAAAATGAGTTGAGTTGTTAGAGTTTGGGAAACAGTGATGTCTTATTGACATTGAACTACTGTAAAATAAAAACACAGTTGTCGTTGTTTTCTCCTTGTTGATTGCTAGGAGGATACAATGATTGGTCTGAAAGAAAAGACAAATAATCCAGCCTTAACCTTTAATATCTCTCAAACCACTTCCAGAAGCTGTGATAATATCCTTGACAGCTCCTGCATTTTTCTGTCCATCATATAGTTGCAAAGCAGCTCCACAAACACTAGCATGTGAGCTGAAGCTGTGACTGATGTTGGTTTCACATCTCATTGAAGCCGGGGGGGTTAGCAGTGTTTCTTGCACACTGTGAGGGTAGCTTACTTGGTGATACCCTGGGTGCTAAATGGAGTCCTTGGCTACAAACATCCAGCAGTCTCAGCATGTTCCCACTTTGAGAGCTATTAAGTCTCTCTCCATCGGACAGATCCTGGGAGGTCAGAAGGTCTCAGGTCTGACACTGCACCTCCTCAGCAGGCATCTGGGGTGTTTCATCACTATTAACACAAAGCAGGTTTCAATAGATCAGTGACCCACCAAAGAGCCGTGCTGTGAGATGGGAAAATGGTGTGTGCTTTAAGTGAAGCTGCAGGGAATTGTTTTGTTTTATTTCCCTGGAGGTAGATTTGTGTCATGTATTGGTGTGTTTTCCCTTGTGTGTGCATATATGTGCCTGCAAACATGTGTGGGCTTCTAAGGAAAGCTTGTGAGTGGAAGATTATTTCACTGAACTGCCTGCCTGTAAATGTCAAGGTGAACCCTTCAACCACCTGCTGCATCCATGTGTGGAGAAAGGTTTGTCAAGGCACTGTTCGAAGGTCTAAAAATGAGCAACCTGTAAAGGTGTTGTTTTTTTTGTTGTTTTTTTTTGTTTTGTTTTGATTTTTGCATTTTCTTTCCTAGCTAGCTTGCTATGGAGGTAGTCAATGTTGCTAGCTTGTTAGCTGGCCTCAAACACCTAGGAAGTGTGACAGCGTTCGAAGCAAATCCTCAATATGGCCAAACAGTGGTGCAACACTTTGGTTTTATTTCTTATTTTAAATGTTCTGAAATTGCATTTATTTTCCTCTGTGCTGTATCCAGTTATTGTTCTGATGTAGCACTGCAACAGACTGTTTTGCTTGGTAGTACAAAAACAAGATGTAGACACACGTTCTGATGCTGGATTTTTCAGCATACCTTGAGCTCATTGCTTTACTTTAGTCTACACAAAAATATGTGAATGAAAAGGAACCTTCCATCCTCTCTCTGTCTTTTGGAAAGAATATGTATGTATATACTTATCTGAGCTGTGGAAATGGGCTGAGTCTAAATCCATAGCTTGTAACTAGCCTCTTATACTGGCCAAAATTAAACCCTGTTTGCGTGTGTGTGCTGATACTCGTAGCTTAACTTTGATGACCCTGAAAATGTGACGTCATGTTTGTCACTGTCAAAATCCTTTCCCATAAAAACACATGCCAGATATACTATAATACTGCAGGAGTGGCGAGGCAGGTTTTTAAGCTGAGCAGATTTAGTCAAGAAGCTGCAAAACTAAAACAGCTACCTTCAGGGGTTTAAATGAACTTCAGTGAAAAAAATAATCCTTCTGCTGTATGTTAACGTCCAGACTCACTGAGCGCTTCTTAAACCTCAAGCACTACCTCTGATTCTTTTGCTACCTGTGTGTATTTGTCCGTGCAGATCTGTGAGTGTGTATGTGTGGGAACGGTATTACTTTTCCTTGGTGTGTGTTTAATTCAGACAGATGGTTCTGCTTCCTCCGAGAGAGCTGATGTCTGGCTCCAGCTGTGTGTACACTTACATCTGTGTGTGTGTTTGGATTAAATTAACATATGACGTTAGAGCAGTCATGCTCACTGATTGGTGGAGATGGGTTATGTAATCCTGTGCTTCGTAATCCTGTAGCACACACACATTTACACACAGCAGAGAGAAACAGAGCGAGAGGTCTTGCATTAAACAGTGTGTACTTTACATACATTTATCCAAGTTTAACTTTTAAGGCATCAAATCATTTAAATGTGCTTTTAATTATGAAATAGAGGTTATATCCTATAATTCACACAAACCCTAACTTTTCCACATTTATGTCTTAATATCTTATTACTAAATTGTGAAAGTGTCCCTTTAAGGCTCACACTTTGTATTAAGTTCAGCTGAAAAGTGCTTTAAACATGCAACTTAAAAGATATGATTATAACTTATTTTCATAGATTTGTATTAAATACTATTTACCAAATAACTGCAAATAAACCCTAGTTAAAAGTCAATATTGTCAAATTATCTAAAAAGAAAATAACAAAAAATAACACATTTGAAACAAAAAGACTACTAGAATAAGATCATTGTTATAATCTTTCTTCAAGACACTGGATTAGTTCTTCATTATTAGGTGCTGTGGTTTGTTCATGTTAGTATAAACTGACAGCATCATCAAAAAAAGCTGATCCTTATCCTTACTTATTTTAAAGCACATATTTTATTCACAAGCTGAATGCAGCACAGACATTGAGACCACTGATGTAACAGATGCAGCTCTGTACATACCGTACTATACTCTGTATATACAGTAGTAAACTGGGTGTGTTGAATAATCCAGTACATATGTCGCCTGTGCATTAATGTTTTCCTGCTGTGCATGTGCTTCTCAAACAGCTGATAGAGTTGACTTCCCTCAGACTTTTCTGATTACTTTGCCATAAGCCGTATGACAATGTGAGGAAGTCATATTTCTCTGAAGGGCCTTTTTTGTAATTCAACCAGATCATCTTGAAAAGTCATCCCACACACACATCAGTCAAAGCACAAGTGAGAGATGCTCTGGAGGATTCAACTGTGTCTTCACTCAGATATGTTGAAGTTGCTACAACACAGTTTTTCTTTCCTTTTCCTGACCGAACTGTGTCTGAACTGAACCAGCTTTGTGTCTCTCCTGAGGAGTGACGACCGTATTTAGCTGCAGTGTGAACCTGGCCCGTGAGAATCGTTGCTCTAATCCTCATCTCTGTCTTGCGCTTTGTCCTAGATTTTTCTTTCATCACCGATTGTCCCCGAGCATCTCCTGTCCGTTCTCCTTCATTACCCCTCTGCTAAAAAGTTGTCATAATTCACATCCCAAATATGGTCTTCCATTCAAACCTCGCCGGCGATGCTCTTCCAAATGCAGTCTTTGCCAGACGAACTCTGTAAACTTTGTTGTAACTTTTTCCTTACGCCTGGACTGACTCATCACCAATGTGACAGGGGGACGGTCTCCAGAAACTCCAGATCAAATTGGAATTCAACACCAACGCAAAGACGTGTGTTTTAGCTGAACTATGTGTGTTAATATCTACAGAGAAGATGGTACAACAGTATTGAAAACAATGGTATGAAATATGCTAAAACAGACCTCTCAGACAATGTAACAGGATTTATGACATATTGATAAAATGTCATTGTTTCTGAAGTCTTTGGTTTATTTTTTGAGTTGAGGGGAGATGTTTGTTTAGATTTTAAAGGGCCACAATTCTCCACATTGGGACAAACCTAACCCTTATACAATCTGTAGTTTCCCGGCAATAGAAGAATTTTTTTGTTTTTTTTTATGTAGATTCGATGTTGTTTGATGTTGAATTTGTGTGGATCCTACACCAAAAGATAAATCGCTTTTTTACAACCAAGAAGGAAGCTGACAGAAAACATAACATGCATAATTTCCTGTTAGAGCTGTTTTCTTTCTAAAAGGAGCACCAGAAGCTACTACTGTTTATTTACATAAACAGACAACTAATTATGCATTAATTTCAAAGTTTAACAGCCTTGCATAATAAAGTGGTACTTGAGGATAAAGATGATTAAAACTGAAAATGAGAATGCAGAGAGACACTGAGGCTCTGAGCCAAATGTAATGGAAAAAAATCAATTTTAAGGCTGCCGTTTATTCTGCTGTGATAAGAGATGGGCCAAACTAAACATCGAAGTAGGAAACAAGGGTGGAAACCTGGGAAACACACACACATGCACAGTTCTTCATCACGTCCCTGCAGCTTTGACAGAAAGAGGATAATACACAGACAGTTATATGCACCAAGACACAGACTCTTTATCACCAGCTTTCAAACACACACAGAGTGTTGGTTTTGGTCTCACAACTTGTGTGGTAAATGATTCTTCTCTGGGGCTGAGGGAGCTGTGTGTGTGTGTGCGTGCGTGCGTGCGTGCGTGCGTGCGTGCGTGCATGTTCATTCATCCATCCATCCATTCATCCATCCATCTCTGTCCAAGCTGCCGAAGGCCATGAGGAAGAGCTTGTGGGATGGCCACAGGGTCTAAAAACTGAAAACATAAAACGAAAATACGATCTATGTTTTACCTAGATGGAAGTTATGGGGCCGGCTCATATCAGTGAAGGAATTTTCACAGTGGAGGTACAATTCAAAAAAATATATAATGATCAAGGATAAAAATAATGTTTTAGAGTGTTTCAGAAGTTTCTTTTTAAAATGGGCATTACCAAAACTAACGGAAATACTATTACTTATAATATGTCTTTAGGTTATTGGACACCTTAGTTGCTCTTTCTAAGCTTTTTTAAAAATCATTTTAAATTTTATTTTCACTGCGAAAGGTCTTTTTTTGGGGCTTTTTTCCTTGTCCTCTCCTAGGGTCCATGAACAGAGGTTGTCATATGCTGTACCCAGGGGCCACTTTTGCTAAATGACCTTTTTGTTTTTTAATTAAAAAGGTCCATTAGTCATTTTTTATGCACTCTGGCACTCAATTTAGATTAAAAGTACAAAATAAATTGTCATAGAATAAAAATATCTTATTATGGTTAATCGGTACTAATAAAAGCGACTTGAGGAGGTGGTTACATGTAACCACCAATACTAGCATCTAGAGCAGTCAAAGCAGCATCTGAATTCAATCAGGTTCTTCCATTACATTTCATCTTGTTTGGCATTCAGCACCCATTGCAATCAGGACATTGTCTGAGCTGTTTCTGTTTTGGTTTGAACCCATCTCTGTGCAAACTGGCATTCACCATGTGAATACAGGTTTTTAAGATGTCTCTCATCATAGCTGCCTGGAATTCATCAGTAGTATTACCTCATCCTGAGCACCGGGACCACATGCTTCCCCTCTCTTCTTTTCTTCCATCTCACTCCTTCTTTCTATTCCACTCCTTTTTCTTTAACTTTCACTGCTTTGCTCCTTTTCTCCCTGTTCGCCCACTCTGTCCTTTTCTGCTTTCCTTTCTGTTTGCTATCACTCCAACTATACTCATATGGCAGGCTCAGGGGAGTGCTGAGAGTGTGTGTGAGGGCTTTTTATTATTCTGATTGAGGCTATGTTACGGTTAGAAAAAGCTTTCCAGATGTGAAGTGAATAGAAAAACATTCTCCAGTTGAAGAACAAGGAAAAAAATCCACCTGGAATTATAGGGATTCAGATAACAGGTTTCTTTTTTTTGAAGGTGCAGTCTGTGAGTGGGAGAAGATGAGAATAGGAAGGAAGCAGGTTTTCCTCTCCAGAATGAGAATGACTGATTTATGAAAGTGGCTTGGTTTGTTGAGCCATTGAAGGAGCTGTTAACACAAGCATCAATGACATCTTAATAGTACTGGGGCAAATCGCAGAAATCGTATATTCTTTTCAACCTATAGGTACTCCCAGAGAATCTCGGATAAGCCGGTGTAGGCAAGTTAACATGCAGTTGGCTGTTTACCCTTTTATTCCTGGTCCACCCAAAAAACAAAGGAGGTGGTCATTCTTCTGTCCATTTACCAACCAATTTTCCACCATTTATCCACATCCAAATCACAGTGGAGGACCTGGCAACACACAACCTTCTATCCACCATTGAGAGCAGAAAAGACTACACAGACTTACTGGAACAGATTAAAAGCAAACAATTCAGCACATGTATGGGGAAAATAAACAAAGAGAGAGAGGGGCAAGACAAGAGGCTAGATCTCTTGGAGGGCTCAAATACAGATACATACTCATTTTACAAAACTAATTTCAGCTTCTTTTCTTCAATATCATTCTCTTGGTAGAATCCATGCTTAAAGGTTGTTCAACCTGAAGTTTAGGTTGAGGTTCGTTTAACAGGTGACTTGAGAGATTTAATGTTAAGCGTAGACTTGCTGTCTAAAGCATCCTCCGGACCGACATTCGTCTGATCTCCTTATAGATCTCAGAGCTCATTATTAAACAAGCCCCTGTCAAACCCCGACTCCTTCATTTAGGGCAAAAAGTAGCTTGAAACCAAAAGGGAGAATCAACTTGTCGAACATGGAGATGCTGATCTGCATCCCAACTTCTTCTATTCCAGCTATAAACGTTGAGAATTGGGAAAACAAAATATCATGCTATATACTATATACTTGTCACTCCTTAAGTGAACCCTAAAAGTTATTTTCATGGCATTATCAACTTTGAATGTTCACACAATGAGGATAAGAGTTAGAGCTGAGGCAATGTGATGAACGCATAACTGCTGGTACTTTTGGCTGACTTCAAACTTGACTAAAGAGGTTTTACCATGTTTTCAGAACTGGCCAGGGTCTCATCCACTGAAAAGCGCACATCCTCATTTTCAAGATCATGTACTAAGAAGTTGTTCTCAGCGAGCCCAGAGTTTGGTTTAGTGGTTCGGTAGCTGTGACATCCTTCTTCAGAAAACACTGCTTGACCCCCATACTCTTAATAGAAAACAGCAGAGTATAAATCCTGAGACCTAATGAGCTGTTTTCTTTGTTTACCGCTCTGACTGAGCAGTGCAGAGTTGAAGAAAAAGTGTATTGACTCCCCTTTCCCGATGGAACAAAACAGCTAGGCAGTCAATATGACGAGCCAAGCGTTTTTTCTATTGGCCAAGCAAAGGTTGCTGTCTTCTTCTTTAGTGTCTTTTATCTGCCACCAATATATTTCATAAGGTTAAACTTTTGTGATTTTGTTAAATGGTACCAATATTCAGGACTCAAGCTGCCAGTTTTTATAGTATTTATACAATTTCTCTGCCAAAGCTGTTGACAGTGTAGATATCTGAGATGAGGGTTCTGCTCCAACTGTGGCCAACCTTTAAGTGTCTTCTTGGCATTTTTTCTCTCTTAAAAAATGAAAGATTGAAGTGGTACATAGACAAGCACAAAAACAATAGGTAATATCTTCAGTATATTCATTCAATGTCAAAAGGTCACAACAAAATCACAACTTTGATACAATTTTAATTCTAGCAAAAAATACATCTCCAATACTCGGTATGAGTTAATGACTTGCATCAGTCATACCTTTTGAATTACCTACTTCATAAACGTATATTCATTTTTGTCTTTCTCAATTGAGTATAATTACAATTATAAGCCCTGTTTTTGTTGCATACCTTATAGTCACTTTAAAATGAAGAACAAATTGTTTTTCGACATGTATAGCTGGAAATCTATTTTTGAAATATCATTTAATCAAAGCAGAATATAATTGGTCTCATTTTACACACTTATATAGATCTCCTAAATTGAGCTTATGGTTGGTATTTTGTTTTGTAGAGTTTGATATAAAGTTGTAATCAGTTGAGTAAAGTTTGTCCGGGAAATATTAGTTTGTAGGGATTGCACTGTCGGTGGGGTTGATGGTGTGTGACTCCACAATGAAATACAATCAAAAGCATCTGAGGTTTTATGAAGGCTGCTGAGGGACCGGGCTTTAAAAAGGAAGCATAGTGAAGGGAGGAAAAAATGTTGTCTGCAGAAGCCAGAGTCTTATATTCCACAGTATTTATTGTGTAGGTTTTAATATCTTGGAGGAAATGCGCTTTAGCGGCTTGCAAAGAGACCTTGGAGGAGGAGGAGGCCACCTGAGAGCCACTGAAAAAACAAAATGGCTGCTTTTCTTATCACCTTGCTGTAGATTTTCCGAGTGGAAGGGTGTGTCAGTAAACCAGTGCACAGCAAGGCATAGTGCTTATCTGAAATGATTCAGGTCTTTTGAAGCAACATAGTGTCCTGTAGTTTGGAGAGTGTGTTTTTTTAAAGGTAGCACAGACATCTTTTCACTCTAAGCAGCAACAGCTTTCCCTGTGTCGATGATGTTGGAAAGTCATTTTTGGCCTTTTTTTCTTGACACACTCACAACCACTTTTTGACATAAAAAATGTGCTGAAAATGTTGTGTTTAAAGTTCAAAATCATTCAAAACAAGAATCACATTTCAAATAATGAGTGTTTTACACTGGCTAGCTCAGATAGCAGTTTGTTTGATCTTAGAAAAACTTAATTTAATTAAATTACAAAACGGCAGTAACATATTAACAACGTTCACAAAAAGGTTACTGTCAATACGGTGCAGAAACCAATGTCTGGTGCAAACAACTGTTTAAAGTCTGAAAGGATTGCTAAGAGAATGCAGGATATAACAAAAGTTTGCTATGAGATTGTCTGTTTTGTAAAGTTCTCTGTTTTGTAAAGAATTAACAGAATGGGCGTTCAGAAAGGCGGTTTCAGACTCTGTTTATACCCATCTAACAAGCACTTTGTTGAAGCATAATAGGGGCCTTATTTAACGTTAGTCTTCTGTTGAGATTGTGTCAAGGAGATTTAACTTACTCTTGACACTGTGATTTGTGGTGTTGTTGTACTGAATTGCATTATGATGTCAGGTTTACGAGCACAGTCCCTGATCTACAACCTCAGAAAGTACTGAAGAGTTGATTGAGCACTGCTGTGACTCAACAAAAAATACACATGACAAGCTTCATAAATAATTATTCCAAGGCTGTTGTATTGGGTTTAGATTGTGCAGGTGTTGATGATACTGTGTCCACCTGCAGTTTTCATTTGTTTTTCTCACTTCAGAGCCTTTGTGATTTGAGACTGAGACGATATCAGCTTTGTCAGATCCAGACGCTCTTCAACTAGTGTCAGTTTCATCCACTGGGAAATGGAAATTCACTACGTTTTTTTGTGTTACCCGTCAAACCAAATCATCTCATGCCTTTTGGTGCTCATAAGCTGATTAGCTCATCTTGTTGTTTTAATAAATCCTTAATGCAACTCCTGTGTCTTTGTTCTACTTCCTGCTGCAGGCCCAGTTAAGACTGAAGCCCCAGCATGATCTGGTCGTAGATTTAATGTTCACAGCATGGGTGGCTGATGAATTTTTTCTCAGATTTGGATAAAAAAAGCCAAAAACGGGAGCAAGCAAGGCCCCTTTCGCTTCTGTTTATGCAGTGTTTAACTCCTGCTGTTGTTTAACAATGTGAGCCTCCTCAAGTACTGTGCCTATCTGAATGGAGATTATGTTTATAGGCATATCTGTGATAACTCTCTGGATTTATTTACATTGTATCTGAATAACTTTCCATACAGTTACTCAGGAGAAAAATAAATGGCTGTTTATTCATTTCTTGCTGCTCTTCCTATTTTGTAGGAATACGCATAACGATACAGGCGACAAATAGGTCAGTATTATTCAGGACAGAAGCATTGTGTTTGTAAAGTGGACAGCAGCAAATCATGTCGCACAACGTTGCCCCAAAAAAATACACAATTTTCCCTTCTGTTAAAGTTAAACAGTCTGCTATGGGTTGAGGAGTTTCAACCTGTAGACAAAAAATTTTTTTTCCTGTTTTCTTTCTTACTAAACTTCTTTTTAGAATTGGTAGGTATAGACAGTTTGATAGATTAGCTCCACATAATCAACACAGTAACAACTTCATTCAATAACAGTTTGATACAAAGTAAACTCAATGGCAAATCATCTGTATTCTTGGAAGAATTTCATCAGGAAAAAGTGAAAAATCCAAAATAGGATTTTTGACCTTCAGACCTGTCTATAATTTTGAACAAAATGCCATCATGTGTTTCACAGTAAATACACTGAAACATCCAAGTGTACAGCTCTTAAAAATTGCATATTCCAACAGTCACCATAACAAGTGTCAGTATATGCTTGAACTTAAATGAAATTGTGTTAGAATAGGGTGCAACTTTCTCTAATCTGTCAAAAAGTTTAAGAGTTTATAGAGAAATATTTCAACTTTGAAATAACTATATCACCGATGCAAACACTGAATCAGTGTGCAAGTGAACAACAAATCCTATTAATGGATCATTAATATCCAGTTTCTTTGTAGCAGGTGTTAGATTTTCTTCCAAATAAACTCAGATTCAACAATTGCAACACATTTTAATCTAAGGGTATAAGGTAAGGTATAAAAATGCTTTCTGTTTCACTGTTGAATTGTTGACCAACCCAACAGTAATGCATTTGATTTGTTAGAGTTTTCCAGAGTTTCTTTGAAATAAGTGCATCACCCTCATGCTTAATGCATAAACATGTTAATCATATATCTCTCAGTACGTTTTTGTTCAGGCCTGATTGGGTTTCAGTATTTCTGGGATTACTTAAACTCATTATGTGCAGCAGGAAATAGCTCCCTGTGTGAGAAGACTGTCAGTCACTGATATTACAAATCTGTTCTCCATTTCTAAACAATTGCAGCGGGGAGGCTGCAGTTCATACATGTATTCATGTGTTGTAAATGTGTAGTGAAGTGAGGGTGTTTAGCTCTGCGGGTGTTCCTGCATGCTGACACACATCTCTCTGCCACTGTGGGTTTAAATGTTTATAGGAGATATGTCTCAATCACAACTGTGGTATTATATGATCAAATTGTAACTGACATAGTCAGAGCATCAAAAATGTGAAATGCTTAAAATCATTAATGTAAAATATTCAGTGTCTAAAGCTGGTTGACAAACGGAGCACAAATAACACGACTTGAGCTCCACTTTTCATTTTTCTTCTTTGTTTGTTTGGTGTTTGTTTGTGTAATTTCTGGCAACCCAGTTAATAATTGCACTGCTAGAGTGACCATTCAAACATGTTGATTTTAATAAGAGCTGCCATCTGTGCTCATATTGTGCTCCATGAATCCAGTATTTATGAGTAAATATCTGTCTGCCTGTGTCTGTATTCAGACTCTGCACAGAAGATATCATCAGTTTGATATTCATTTTTCAACAGTTATATTGAAAGGAAATCTGCTTCTTCTTGGTAGCAAGAGAGGCAGATGACGCAGGTCAACAATTGATAATGAAACGCATTCTCACCTCAAACTAAAACATTTTTTAAAATCACGTGGTTGTTGCACTAAATATAAAGTTAACTGATCATGAGGTGCATGAGTTCCAAGAAAAAATGTATGGCAATGAAAACAAAGTTGTTGACTCAATTCTCCCACAACCGGTGTTCCAGTCCATTAAGTAGTTGTTGAGACATGTCAATACAGAAGTATGAATGTTGGTAACAGATGTCATGGAAAACAATCTAGTAGTTTCTGAGTTATTTGAATTTGGATACTGTCTCAGAAAAACAGTGCCTTCCATACAGCTACGAAGCAAGGGCACAACAATTTCTTACCTTACGAACTCTTTGACATGACTGCCTTTTTGATCAATTATATTTGTCCCACTTTTTTTGTTCTTAAATGTTATGCTGCGCCTCATCATAACATGTTGTGAATTAACTTGTTAGAAGCTTTGATGCGGTTGCCTTCATCACTGATACAACATATGGATATTTTGAATGTTTGTCATTGTATTAAAGGTACAACACAGCCCATCTCCTCATCAGTGCACCAACACTGGAAACTCCATTGTGACCGGTAGCTTTATTTTACTTGAAGATTTTTGAATTAGCATTGTACGGGTAATGTCATACAAGTTCTACAGTTTAATAGTTTAATAAAGAGATTTACTGTTATAAAAGGGGTTTTAGAAAGCCAAAACTTTGGTTTGGTTGGAGTCAGCATTCCTCGTAGTTTTAGAAGTGTTTGCCCTTCATTGGTGTGAACTAATTTGTGAGAACTGTTCACATGCACGCTGAGATGTTTTATTAAAGCTGCAGTCCCCCCTGAGGAAGATCTTTCTGTGGTTGATGAGTGCTTTGATCGTTTTGTGTCTTCTACCTGCCAGAGTCACTGTCATTCACATCATCATCTTTTATGGCTTCCTCCTGAAACTGCAAACTCATGAGCAGATGCTAAATGGTCCTCAGAAAGAGCAAGTGGAGCGTCTATATTCACTCTGCGTCTGATGCTGGTGTATGTGCCTGTGTTTGAGAATGTGTGTTGAAAAACTGCGACAGGATTGGCTGTCTGAAAAACAGCTCTGTTGTTAAGGAACTTCTCTGGTGGAGTACAGACTCTTACGTCAAAGAGCCAGAAGCAGCAGAGCCCTAAAAGGAGTCGGCATGTCGGGCAAAGACGAACGTCTGCGGCCAGGTTTGTGTCTGGACCAAATCTCCTCGTGATTCTGGCATCTTACAAAACAAAAGCATCGTTTCTCAGCTGGGGGGTGACTGGTTCAGTTTGCAGTAATTTTTTCAGATGTGTCCGATGTGTTTGGCATGACAGCTCTTGTTAGCATAGACATTTTTAAAACGGAATCATTACTTTCTGCTTCTGAGAATTTGATTGTGAAAATATCGAAAATATTAGTTTTTACTACCTATTTGTAGCACATTACCCAAAGCTGGTGAACCAGAACCCTACATTTGTCCAACTGTCTATATGTGTCTGACATTTTGGCCTCTCAGCATCCATGTTATTTGTTCACTGTAGTTTGTGGAAAACATTATTAAAGCAGGAGGAAATGTTGCATTTGATACAGACTATTTTCAGAAACAGATCCACATTTGTTGAGTATTTGGGGTTACAGGATGTTTTAAGACTGGATGAAATAAACTAATGTGTGTGTCAGAAAAACTCTGAATATAGCCAGACTTATTGCGTTGTTTGTTCTAAAACTAAATGCTTCTGGCTACTGATATTGTGTTGTAAAAGTTGAACTAAACAGCAAAACATTACATTTTATGTTAATGTTTCATGATGACCCTTTGGTTGTTTGGATGCACCAAAGTTTTTTGAAAATTAGCCCCATTGTTGTAATATTGACAACAAAAACGGTTGGAACAGAAATGTAATGTGATGGATTGAGCAGTAACCAGTGTCTCCTTGCAATCCCCCAGGAGGCGCAAAACTTAAAGGTTGAAAAACAACTTAAGAGTATCCAAACTAGGATTCATTACTTTTCATTGTCCCAAAAAAAACAATGAGCAGCATCCTAAAAGCTCGGAAATGTATTTAAAAAGTGAATAAAAAATAGTCTTTAATAATGAAAAGAGCTACAGCGATTGTACCTGATCTGCTCTCTAGCTGACCCTTGTTTTCCTAATTAGACTTTGTTTCATGATACTAGTTCATTTCTTAATATTATACTCCACTTTAATAAACCAAAACCTGCTGTTTTATAACTCTGGGATGCCCAATTCATCAATCTTCAGTAATGAGTTTACTTTGATGCCGACAGTCGATTTGTCAGGGTTGCTGCGAAAGGGTTGTAAGGTCCTCATTTACCTGGAGGACACTGTCTACCTGTCTGATCCCAGCTGTGCCAGACTGAATCTTCGAGACGGCAAACAACAGCTCCCAGATTTAGCTAAGACCTCTGCTGAGTCTGTGAACATTTTGCATAAAGAAAAAGGCTGCAGCTGTGTTATATGGCATTGTTACTTATTCAGAAAACTGTTCTTTGTGTACGCTGGTAACAATTTCCCACCAAAATACTTGATCTATTCCCAGCAACCAATTATTCTCTGATTGCTCTGTTAAATGACTGTAATCACACAAACTACTAGTTAATTTCTTGTAAGTTCTGCCAAAAGTACAAAGAGCGAAGTGTTGGTTTCTCGCTGTGTCGTTGGCTCCCGCTGCTCGTCGGGGTGTCGCAAACCCCTCCACCCATTCCTCTTCATGCAGCGTGAATGTGGTCGCTGCTGATAAAGCGAAGATGCAGCACCGGCGTTGTTTCCCCTCGGCGGGAGAGAAGGATGTTTAGACAAAAAAGGGACGAGAGAGGGAGGAGTCAGATTGAGGTCCAATGATGCGGCAGAGTCACTTTCATCACCCACCTCCAAACTGAGGTCCCATGCTGCTCAGCCTCATCTTTCCTCCTGTTTATTGCCTCTTACATATTCACTTCTGTCATCTTCTTTTCATCATCGGAATTGCATTCCTTTCTTTTCTTCACTTACTGTAACCGCTAGCTGATAGAGGACAAATAAATAACCCAAGATAAACACACAGGAAACGTCAAATGATTATCTTGTTTTTTAGCATTGTCAAACTCTTTAAAAGTAGATATAAAAGGAGCTATTCAAATGTAACACTGTGGCAGCCGGGTGTGGTTAGAGCGCCGGCTGCTGGGGTGAGGGGAGTGGCTCGGCCGGAGACCAGACAGCTGATCAGAATCAGGTAATCAGTCATTTAATATAAAGCATGTTGATAACCTGGTTCTGGTCTGTCTTGCAGTAGGCTGGGTCCTGGGAGGATATCACAGCCGACACACACCATCCTGGCCTTGCCCGTCCTGGAAGTGCCGGGGAGCAGTCTTTGTGTTTGCATTTTCTTACGGAATAAACGCTATCATTTTTGCCCAACCCCGAACCCTTCTGTCTCTCTTATTCCCCCGGAGCGACCCTGCTCACAAACACATTCAACTTAATTCTTCAATAGAAAGTCTATTTAGTTCATACTTTCTGACGTCACGTTTACCATCCATTGCTAGTGTGTACTGTCAAAGGTAACCAGAAAAATAAATCTACTTCAGTCTCTCACAAGAAAGTTGTATAACACCCCAAGTTAAGTTGCAGCAGTCGAAAGGATACAATAACCGTTTTCATTCTTTATATCTAACATTTGTTCCCATTCAATTTATAAAACATTTATATTGCACATTTTAATATAAAGAAAAAAACTATTAATACATGACCAGTCAGAATTAATGAGCGTTGATGTGCTGGACAGGATGATGTACCAGTGTATAACCATGTTGTTGATTCTTTTCAAGGCTTCGAGCATAGAAAGTTCATCTAAGGAGAAACTGACAATTTTCCCCTAAATTGTTCCCCCCTTTGATGCAGACCTCCGGGGGTGCATCCAGCAGCACTGGGCTTGATCTTTTATTTTCTACCTTTCCTCGGAGTGTGAGAAAACCAACTGAGATCACTTCATGACAGCTTTATTAAAAACTTAACAAGATGTTCTGCCGAGTCGTGTGTGTTTGGTTATTGCGTGTTAGGTAATGACCTGTTTTTATGGGTTTTGTTTGGGAGTGTGTGTTCAGGGTTGTGGTTAGCAACAAAAAGCCTGCAGGGATTGAGATGTGTGGAGAGAAAAAGAGAGAAAACCCAGCCAAGAGGTCCATATCTGCCAGATAGGGATTGGAAACCAAAAACAATAAGCTTCCAAACACACACACACACATATACACACACACATACACATACACATACACATACACACACACACACACACTGTCGGTGCGCTTTGTTGCAGACTCACCTCTGCTGAACTCTGAGCCATGAGAAAAGGAAAATCTGGATCTGTGACCATTGTGTCATTGGATATCTGAAAGACACAAACGCACAGAGACCCCCCCTGACCAACACACACACAGACTCACACTCACACTCACGCACACAAAGGCAGACTTGCGTCCTTTCTTTGAAGATTATTCACAAATTATGAACTCCAAAAAAAATGCTGCCACAGAAACCTTCTATTTTAGAAAAAGTCTACCTGCTACTCTCTCTGTCTCTCACACCATCCTCTCTGTTAGAGACGGCATCCAATTTGCAGTTTTCCCATTTTCCATTTGCAGTTAGGTGTGTAAATGTGGGACTTCAGGGATTTGAGGAGCAGTCGTCACAGTTGAGCCATTGTTGTGTTGCTTCATTAGTTACATGTTCTCTTGCAGAGACATAATTTGAAGGGAATTGTGGAATTCCTTAAGATGAGAAATTTGGCAAAGAAAGTTTGTTATCCTGACATTATTAATGACCTCATTTTTTCAAGGTATGCAGGTATTTTATTAGATGTATTTAGCATGTTTTATCAAGCCTATTTATATCAATGTTTAATATCCATTGAGGAGTCTCCCAGTTGTCATGAATACAAAACTCAGTAACAAAAATCAAAAGGGCCACAGTGTAAAATAAACATCTTACAAAAGTTCACTTTTTCGGATTAAAATGGAGGAAAGGAGGATTTTTTGTTCTGGTTATATGTTATGTTTATTCTCAGTTGCTGGAGGTCTGTTTCTGTTGTTGGCTCTTCTTATTCAGCTGGCATCTTTTAAAAGCATCGCATAAACTCCACCCAGCTGTTCCACACCTGGCCGGGAGCCCTTCAACAAGCGTTCCCATAGCCTACACGTGTAATTGTCTTTGCATCTGCAAAGAGCATCTATCTCTAAACGTGTGTGTGTGTGTGTGTGTGTGTGTGTGTGTGTGTGTGTGTGTGTGTGTGTGTGTGTGTGTGTGTGTGTGTGTGTGTGTGTGTGTGTGTGTGTGTGTGTGTGTGTGTGTGTGTGTGCAGATGGAAGCATTAAAACATAATTTTGCTCCCTCATGAGAGCACAGAGCTAAAAGCCCATCTTATAGTTTCAAACACTCATCATCTCATCTGAGGAAAATTGCTTTGTAATTTTATCCCAAATTGAGACATCTACAATTATAAAGACATGACAGTTATTTTTGACAGGTTGATTGCTGGCATGAAAGCTACAACTCAATTCTCAGCCAATATTAAAAGGTCCTGCTTTAGACAACTGTGTGAATATGCATGTTGCCTTTGAAAGGATGTGACGATCTAAGTGAAATCTTAATCATCAGTCTCATCATCATTGTCTCAATTGTTTGCAGCTTCTCCTGTAATTGGTGGAGAAATTTCATAGAAAATTATACTTAATGCAGCCAACCATCTGTTAGAGCCAAAATCATGATTGTGGCCATCATCACCATCATCATCGTCATCATCATCATCATCATCATCATCATCATCATCATCATCATCATCATCATCATCATCATCATCATCATCATCATCATCATCATCATCATCATCATCATCATCATCATCATCATCATCATCATCATCATCATCATCATCATCATCATCATCATCGTCAATGCAACATGGAAAACTACCAAACTAAGTTGGACTCTGCACAGCAGTCGTCACATTTTTTTTAAAACAAGTCCAAAATCCCCATGCATGTGCTCTGTTTTGAGCTTTTGAATTATTGTTTACTGTCAACATCTGTATATGTTTGTGTTTCTATGTTATTAATATATGAATTACTTACTTTTTTCATTTAAATTTGTTGTATTTTTTTTTCTGGGGGGTATAGGAAAAAAAACTAAATGCCAATAAAAATATATATTTTTAAAAGAGGCAATACACTTACCAACAAATCCACCACCCTAAATATTTGTTAAAGCTCATAGGTAGTTTCTACTGTGCCGATAGCCAGTGTACTGTAAGTTACCACACTTTTTTCAATTTCAATGAATTCAGACATAAGAGACCAACCTTTTTACAGCAGTTCATAAGTTTGTAATCTCTCTGCTAGGCTGAGTTGATCTAATACCTACTCATGTTTTCAACTGATGAAATAAATATGCAAACTGAACACATTTTTAGACGACAGAAATTCAGGGGCTAACTGTAGTGGGGGATTTGTTAAACTGTCAACAGTGGCAAATAAAGCACGACTATAATTTATATTTCCATTAATAATACTTGAGAAATGGGATCTCCTAGCCCTGCATAGCTGAGAGTTTCTCTTTGTATAAGTCATTTGAGTTTATCTTTCCTCAGACTTTCTGTATTCTCTTTTGTGGTATGCTGTAGTAGCAATTCTCCTAGGTTCTTTTGGTTTACCCACAATTATATTAGTGTTTGCAAGTGCTTTTTCATTGAAGAACCTGAGTATTTTGCAATTAAAATCATTAGGAGAATCCTCTATAGACATTTCGAAAAAAAAAAACAATTCTCAAAAGAAAAAGGTTTAGGGGCATGCCATCACCATGTAGAGTAAAGCTGGTTTAGGCATTTTCTTTTAGGCAGAAGATCATTATTGCTGCCTGGCAATGCCCTACTGTGTTAAAGGCTTTGTTAAGGATAAAACATCCTTGCTTCCCACCCAGATCAAAAGCAGACCTATTGTGAATATCATGTTTAAAACCTGGAAAACATATTGTAAAGTTCTCTGAAGGGAAAGGTCTCTAATCAGCCATGCATCCTAACAAAGCCCTCCCCTCTGATATGAGCAAAACATATTTCCATACTGGTTTAACCATGTATCGGAATAATTTGTGATTTGTTTGTGGCTGGAAAACATTGATATTTGAAACACACTTAACATTAAAGAACTAAAGGCCTCACAGGGGAGGTAGTGTGATCTGTTGCTGTATAGGGAAACTCTTATGTTATAATCTAACAGAGGCAGTACAGGATCTTTCACAGATTGCATCCCATATCCCCAATCCCTTAATACTTCCTATCCCGGGATTCCTCCCCTTGGCTTAAAGGAAGAGGTAGGGTCTTACATACATTGCATTTGCTACTAATATTTAAATTCTAGGAGTACACCTCACAGGAATACAAATAAATCCGCTGGTTTCTGCTGAATCTTTCAGGCAAAAGGCTTTTTTGACAATCATCCATCAAAGCCCTTTTAAACAAGCTACTCCTATTAGCAAAACAATTACATGTATTTGAGTGCACTTAAGCCCAGACCCCCAACTGTTAACCATGGTCATGTAGTAGAAATCTGTAAAAGATTTCCAGATGGAGCGCCTTGGCTAAGTCTTGAAGGGGATTGGAAGGAGAGGGTTTCTGAAGAGATGTTGATGCCTTTTTTAAACTACCTCCCAAATGGCAAAGCAGACTTTGTTGGCAGGGGGGATTGCTCTGTAACCACATGCTCTGTGACTTGGCATTTTTTCAGTGCCCAAATGAATATGCTATCTCCAGGGGAGTTTCACTGCTTTGCATCAGTTGCGTTCTTCCTCATCTTTGTAAAGTATTCCCAATGTAATGTGTATTTCTGTCCCTGCTGATTTTGATCTTTTTGTTTGAATGTTTTCCATTTCATCATTGCTGTAATGTGTTTTCTATTACTTTCCGATCTCACAAATTCAATAAAATAGTGTGTTACAAACCAATATAAGACCGGAAGATATAAACCTAATAGGGAATGAAAACGTATGTGAAAGCAGAGTTCCAATCGTGATTTTTTTTGTTATCATAAATTCAAACCCAGAGGTACAAGTGGATATGTTACTCAATCTGGACTCATATATTCTGAAATGTACCTGAAGCAGTAAAACCACATGCACTCAAATCCATGTCTTTTTTTAATGGTGAATAATAATGTGGCCTTAATGGTGACAGCTTATGTAAACAATTTAGGGTATAACAGTGCACTTCAAACGCGATTCTACAATGTTATAGAGACCCATTTGTATTCATGGTTTTGACAGTAACTGTTCAAAGCTTGGTCATAGGTGTTTTAATCTTTTGATCATTTTAAACTAAACAGATGAGCTGCCTTCTGCTGACTGGACCTGGCCTGTTGTTCATCTGTCAACATGGCAAGCTGACTGGTAAAGCTCTCCACTGACAGTAAACCGCTAAGTGTGCTTAGCAACAGGCACAAAACATATGGCATGATGGCTAGTGTTTTTTTTCAAATGTTTTTTTTTAAAGCAGAGCTACAGCCCACGGGTAGAGTGAGTGAGGGGAAGCAAAGCATTTCCAGAGTACATTTGGTAAAACATGCTTTTTATCTTTACAGCTCGTATTTGCTGTGTGTTTTCTGCTGCGATATCTTTCTTTTGTGTTTCTCTTCATCTAAGACTAGCCTTTAAAAATTCTTCTTATGTATGGATCTTACTCTTCGCCCAATATAACTGTTCTTGTTTACTTGTTTGATATGCTTTCCTTAAAAAAAACAAAACAGATATGGAAACATTTAATGGATTATTTATCCATGTTGGCCTACAATTCTTTGTTCAAAAACCCCTCCCTCCCATCAGACTGAAAACATACCCATGAACAGTCAACAGATTTTCCAGGGAGATGGCTCTTTCCCCGCCCTGATTGATTGGTAAAAGAGATGTTCCTGATAGACGCAGCAGTGGTGCCCTTGTTCTGGAAAGCTCTCGATCAGCTGTCAAGGCTCCGGTCGATGGCCCTGCCAGCTAAACCAGCGGGCCCCCCCAATGCCAGACACAATGTTGGAGGACTTCCCTTGTAAATCACTTGGTCTGGTTGCTTTAGATCAGTCGTTTGCCTTGATGGAAAGCTCCAGCCTGTTATTTTTTATCCCAATTAATCAACAAAACTACTTTTGTCATTGCCATACTCAACTCATACTATTAAGAGGTTTTCTTATTAATCCAAAGGGGGTGATTGTGCATTTTCTAACAAAAAATGATTGCCTACTTTACATTCCTGAGCATTTTCTTTTACTTAAATATTGATGTCTACCTTTTAGGAAACCATTGATTTGCATTAATTTGTCTAATGATGAAATATTCGCAGAAACATGCTTTCTTTATAAACACTAATGAATATGCAATTGCTTTGATTCCATTAATCTATGTAATAACTTTTGTTGGAGTAAACTTGTGTGAGCAGAGATTGTTATAAAGCTCTTCTTCTACTTCACTCTTTTGCTTGTTTGAAGCTACCCATATAGCCAATAAGATATACACCTGTATATAGTTCTAAAATCATGGAAATACTTCCTAGTATATTAGAGGGTCTTATAGCTGCAATTTAATGTCCGTGTTTTTTTTCCCAACAGCATATGCAATTATAAGCTTTATACTACATTGACATTTTGAAAAAACATAAAGAACAGCACTTTGTCTTCACCTTGTCGTAATGTATTTCTATACATCAGGACACCTTGCTCTATATTATTATCTCTTATATAACAACCATAGTTATAGAGGCACTCCACATGTTCTGTCCTCCATTATGAAGCTTGAAATGTGACTCATAGTCTTCCGTTGTTGGTAATAGCCTCAGGTCGCACTGACTGCAGCAGTGGCACTGACTCAGCCAGGGTCAATTCAGTTGTAACTCAAAACTAAATGCACTCACGGTACAGAAAAAGCTCTTTAAAGCCATTCAGCAAATGGCCTGTCACGCCATGCTAAAAGTAGAAAGATTTTCTCCTCCTCTGCTTCTACTTAAACATTTAGCTCTGTGAAAGTTGCTTTTTAGATGGTTTTACCTCTTTCAGAGCTTTGTGTGGATGAAAAAATTGACCAAAGGTGATGTGATAGGAATTTTGGCCTCTGGTGTGTGACCCCAAACCCATTTTCATTGCATTTCCCACTTCGTGTCTGGCTTAGAGAGAACAACGACTCGCCTCCTGTGGACGATAATAAATAGCACGCATGAAGTCTTATATTAAGTGGTGTTTCCCTTTAAGCGAAGCAGATGGGTATCATGGAGGTGAGTGCAGGTCCAAGGAAGCCAGTCGGCGTCCTGGTTCTCATTACAATGTGATGCGGCCCCTTGAAACCTCATTCTCCGCTGCAGGGACAGACAAGATGAGCAGGTACAGCTGAGACAAGGCAGGAGGCTGAAAAACAATCTGTTTGTGTCTGAGGCGGTTCTCGGAGGGGGATCATTGTCTGAGGATCAAATTTAGAGTCATGCTGGTTGGTAAAGTAAAACATATATATCAGGATTTTATTACTTTGGAGCTCGTTGTTGGGAACTTGTTAGAAAGTGGTGCATGCTTTCCTAGCTTCCAGGCAATATTGGAACTCTACAAAACCAATACAGTGAATTAAATATCTTGAAGCTTCCCAGCACAACCAGTTGCACCACTCCTTTGAACCCTTGGCCATTACAAACCCTCTAGAAATAGCTCGACATACGTGAAATCCTCAATTGGTTCACCCATGGCTCAGGTTGTAGAGTGGTCGTACACCAATGTGAAGGTCGGTGGTTTGATTTCCAACCCTTGCAGTCAATATGACAATGGGTAGATCTCACTTCTCTTATTTGTCATTTCCTCGGTCCTCGGTCTTCGGTCTCACCGGAAGTTGATTTGTGTGCGCCATCTTAAGGAGCGTTCCATGGCGCTGTTTTGTGCCGGAGGACTGAGGATCTAGGGGCGAGGAGCGATACATGAGGAGCGATAACCGAGGAATCACTAGACCATCCTCCGGTGACACACGGTTCCGTTGCTTTGACGCTTGCCGGTGGGCGTGTCTGGCGCTTAGGGTTAACGCGGCCAACAACCAATCACATTAATCTCCAGCCCCGGACATACATACACGCGGTTTTATTGGCTAACGCTTGTACTGGCATATTGCATACGTGGGATTTGATTGGCTGGCTCTTAAATGCTTGAAAAGTTGAACTTTTCTCAACTTTCACCGCAAGTAATGGAGCGAGGCAACGGAACCACAATGCAGTTCGGCTACGCTTGACGTGACCCCATTCAAAGTGAATGAGGTGCGTCAAGCGTCTACGCAACGGAACCGCGTGGACGGGCTGTTCCTGTGTATCCTTCACTGATTGGACGCTGCAGCGCATGCACTGATCTGATCCTTCTTAATCTGAGAGCAGTTTTACAGCGGAGTGAAGACATTAAATTCTAGGGAATCACTCCTCAGTTTTATGCTGTGTTTTCTTTCAATTAATGTATCTTAGCTGAACCAAACCCTTATCTATCAAATTACCTGTAACAATACAACATCCTACAATCAAGCCATTAAAAAAATATGTTTATTCCTTTATTGGATACATTGTTCATCATCTCCTTATTATGAACACAATACAATTAAAACAGACGGACTGAATATCTGTCCACAGGAACAGCTTATTCGTTTTACATTTTAAGAATGGCTTTTGTATTTTTTTGAAAATTAGTTCTTATTTCATGAAATGTTTTTGGGTTTACAACAAATAATACAAATGTGTACTAACAGAGGCATCAGGTGGGGGGGTGTTTGTGTGTGTGAATAAAATGGGGACAGAGCTGCCTGCTGTCAGATGATCCAGCTGTACCGTCGTCATAACAAACGGACGTTGCTTCACGTGACGCTCCGAGGAAAAGACGTCCCATTGCTCTTAAAACTAATTTCCTTGTTTCCTCTTTCTTCGCGTGGTTTCTTTGCGTCTCTCCGTGCATCCCTGGTGGGAGGGACTAATGCGCAAGGAAAAGACGCAAGTGAGGGACGCAGGGATACAAGTTAAAAGACGTGAGATCTACCCCATGTTTCCTTGGGCAATATCCTGAGTGCACAACCAGTGGTGTGTGAGTTTGTGAATGTTAGTCTCCCTAACACTTGTTTGGCAGCCTTTCTCTCTGTATGAATGTGGGTGAAAATGCTTTAAATCCATTTACACGTTTCCATAGGATATGATTTTAACAGCTAATGGCCGCCATGTTCAATGGATTTGAAAGCAACACATGGTAATGTCCATCGTGTTAGATATACAGTAAAACTAAAACGATTATCTCTGTAGAGCTGAAGGGTCAGCGATTATTATCTGAGACTGCAGCACCACATGCAACTGCTTATATTACACAGTCATTTGATTATGAAAGTTATTGATAATTGAAGATATATTCTTCTATAGTGATACTGAGTAAGCTAGTGCTGTGAGAAATGTTTATTGAATAAATGACATACATACAGGAAGTTATGCCTGTAAGAGTTATTGTTGCTACATTAAACAAAAAAGCAGCTGACATTCACCACGGTTTGAAAATCAAATTGTGGTTTAATTGATCATTTTTATCTAATTCTGAAGGACAGAAGAACTCGCTAATATTTCTGTTAGTCCTGGATGAAAAATGTTAAAGATAGAAGGCCATACTTTTCTTATTTTCCCGGCAGTCCCATGCTGAAAGGGTGAGCCGAATCTGTATCTGTAACCTGAGTCAGAGCAAGACGCAGGAGTTTGTGTTTCAGAAAGACAAAGTCAGTAGCTCTGCAGCCCTAGCAGCACACGCCTCCCAGCCTATGAATCTTTTTTTCTTTTTTTTTTTGCAGAGGAGGGTGCTGCTTTTCTGTCGCTTTCCTTAAAGTAAAAACTCAACATGGAGATTTCTGATAAGGGCTTGAGAAAACAGCACTTATCTTGAGCTATTGCAAAAATAACAACATGAAAATACAAATGCTGCATTTACCAAAAGCACAACTCTGGAAAATATTTATCATTTAAAAAAAATCGGCTGTGGGATGTCCTTAACAGATAGATTGTTTACTTTATTCATGAATAAATAATGAATGTGGGGTCAAATGAGGACACTTGATTCCAAGTAGAAGTTTGTGCTAGTTATATTGTTCATGATAATGGGATCATAATGATAATTGACCTTTTAACCCCAAAATCGAATCAGTTACTTCCTGGGTCCACATAGATGTTTTGGCCAAAAGTAAACCCTTTGAATGAGACAGCCCGAAGAACAGAAATACGGACATTGAGGATGAAAAGATTTTTGTTAGACCTCAAGGATGCACACATGAATTGTTGTGGTAGACAATGTAGATAAAACTTTATTTACATAAAAACTCCTCAGGCAATCTTTAATTGATGGCATGTCATTCAAACACAGCTGTTTTGTGATGTGTCTGCATTACACACAGATGTGTCACTTAATAAAAAACAAGATTAAAGCCATTAACTTTGTATTTTTCCTATTTTTTGTAAGGTTGTATATATCTTGACATTTTAGTAGTCTCAAATGGAGTTGAAACTGTAACAAGCCTTTGCAAAATGTGTTCAAATGACCTATGTTGATGTGTTTGGGTATAAGATTTGTATGTTGTACATTTGGAGCCCACTTTACCTCAAACTAACATCACTGCTCTGGTGTGATGTAATTGCAGTGCAGTTTAGGGTTTTAATTGGTTTATATTTCATAGATGTTTCCTTTGTTGGTTTAATTCTGCTGCCAGACTGAAGGTTTTATAGTTATCCGTCCATCACAGGTGAATGATTTGTTCTAATAAATTCAAGAGGCCATTTTATGCCACCCGTGCAGGGTCAGTGCACTTTGGCAGAAGTTCAAAGTGTCTGAAACGTATTTGGAGTTTTGATAATATCCAACAACCAACTGTGAAACGCATAATTTCAGATGCGGACGGATCGCTGCCTGCACTCTCAAAGAGACACTGGCCTTGTTATTTTGATATCCAAGAAAAGCCTGCATAGTAACTGTGTCTATTTCGAAGTGAAAATAGGATAGAGAGAAAAAAAAAACACCAGCAAGAAATCATCATTGAGAAATCCTTTACCAAATGATTTAAAGGGTTGTTTTACCATGTTAAGGTTTAAGAAAATATATAAAGAAAGAATAATTAGACAGTATGAAGATGTCAGGTAAACTGTTTTGCTCATGGTAGATTGTTGTGTTTTGATTGTGATTTTGGTTTCATGTTGTTGTAAGTATTTGGAAGCAGCTGTTTCTTACAGACAATCCACTTTTATTTATTTTTAATTTTTTTGAAATAGGGGTGTCAAATAAGATTTCTTCTCCCTGCCCAAATATAATGCCCCATCATGGGCTACAAAAACTGTGTGAAGTGCTCATGTTATAATAATTGCCATGAGTGGAATAAACTTATGAATATATTTTGTAAAAAACACCCAGCAACAAGAGCTCTGTCTTGTTCTTAGGAGAGATCTGGTGTATCATCAAGATAACACTTTACACATGTTTTCTTCACTTTCTGGAGTTATGCAGATCTAAGAGGACTTGATATTTTGCCTAAATCTGTTGAATGGAATGTGACGTTCGAAGTTGTTTTGCGTAAAAACTGAAACATTTAAAAACATTTTGCACATATTACTACAATCAGAGTGGAGTGTTTGCTGTTTATCTAGGGGTCATCAAGAACAAATTATTTATACTAACTGCTTGTTTAGTTCATGCTAACGCCCAACCAATACTGGGTTTTCAAAGCTGATACCTAATATATGTTTATATTTTAAAGTAATACTATGTTGACGGATTTTCTGTGAGTAAAAAAATGACAGAAATAGTTCTGTAAAGAATAAAAGTAAGATGTAGAGAGAGAAGTTCACACACTGCATACTTTTCGTCCCTCTAAAGCAATCAATCTCCCCGTCAATCCCAGCAGGAAGTGGGCGCAATTATTGGAAAGTAACAGAGAGTGTAGGAGGCAGTTTCCCCAGACATTGGCTTATGCATATTGTTTCATGCTTCATTTTATTCGCATGTATTAGTCAAACTACAGCACACAGATATTGTGCTTATCTTACTGGAATAAGTGCAACTAACGGTTCCCACAAAGAGCAGTTTCTACAATGATCATTTGAGGAAACTTGATATCCAGCTAGAAATTGTATAAAAAAGAACAATCGTCCACAGTTTCGGTGTGGTATTGTACGAAGTAGACTTGGTATGAATCTTCGTGGTGAAACTAATCATGAAGATAACATGTGGCAGCTCAGATGTGTGGTGACTTTACTGTGAGCCTGTAAATAATGAGAGTGTAAACCAAGCACAACAGCATGGTGAGACTAATGTGTTTCTTTTCACTTTAACCTCTAATTCCCATGTCCTCTGTGTCTCTCCTGCAGTTCACCTGACATTTTATCGATTGCATGCACTGCTCCACGTTCTCCAACCCTGCTGTAAACCTGTAAGCCGTCTGTTGCTCTTTATGGATCTGATTTTTTTCCTCCCTCATAAGCATGAGCAGGAAAACTCAGCAAGGTGCCAACCTCTCTGCACCAGTGCCTCCGAGGCATATACCTGCTCATTTATCATAGTTGTCGGATAAAGTGACTCTGATTTAAATCTCTCCACGTTCCTCTTTCTTCCTCTGAGTTTTTCACATGGAAATGGCTTATTCCCCTACAGCCCAAATGCCTGTAAAAAAATAGTTGCATTTAACTCAGGGTGGCCAAGCTTTTGCTTTTCTTATTGCTTCTTGTCAGCTGTTTTCTCCTCGCACACGCCAACTCCATCTGACCTGCTTATCCAGCGAAATCCAGCGCCGCTGCAGCCCGGGAGCAAACAGTTCCTGGCCGGGGTGAAATCTATCATGCCACCTGTTCTCCTTATCACATGGAGAGGCAAATAGAAAAGAAACTGGGGTGGTGCCTTAAACAGCGATGGTTTGGGGAAAGATAAAGAGAGAATGGAATGGCACAAGGTGGAAAGGAATAGATGAGAGGAAAGGGGGAAGAAGATATTTAAAACAGACAACAGTAAATAAGAGTAGGTAGAGGTTTAGGGGCGTGCAATAGGGAGAGAAGCAGCTTTGAAGCTGTGTCGGGTCGGATAAGATAGAGATGCCGCAGTCTGTGAAGACGTGACGTGGATATGACGGACGATAAGTTACAACCACAGGCTGAATAAACTGCAGCAGGCCAGGGGGGAAGATAGCTTGGTAATGACAGAACAAACATTTAAAACTCGCCCAATTAGCATTATGATGATATTTTTTCAATGTAAGGTTGTTGGATAGCTACCATGCCATACGTTCTTGTTTTCATATGCATTTAGTTTCTTTATGCCCTTTTTTCATAGCCTGTCCACACAAACACACAGTGTTCAGAAGAAATGCTATTGAACCTCAATATGTTTCAGAAAAAAAATGTGATTAGCAAAACAAGGTGTCAGAAATGTAAACTGTTTACGCCACACACTGAAGATGAGCTAATAAATGATAGGTGATGTAGGATTTGCTTTCTTCATTTTCCCAAAGGATCAGTCACAAGCCAAAGCAAATCCATTGATACATCCGGTTCTTCCTAACATGATTTGTTGATGCCATAAAAAGAAATTGTTTTCCAATGACAATTACTTTCCTTTACACAACATAATATTCACGTTTTATGTGAAAGTTAAGAACAAAATCAACAAAAATATATGCGTGCAAAAGTTCCACGTTAGTAGACTAAAATGAGCTTCAGTTTACTCGTTATGTGTGTGTTTGTGTATGTGTGGCATGTGTGTTTGTGAGGATGTGTGTGTGAGTGCAAATTAGGATTCGGTGGTGTTCATCGCTCTGCACGACTCGTCTCATAAATCACACACAGCAGGGCATGAGATTTCAGCAGCCATTGCACACACACACACGCCAACACACACACACACACACACACACACACACACACACACACACACACACACACACACACACACACACACACACACACACACACTACCACACTACCACAGACATAGACTTCTTGTGAGGGCTTTCATGCAGAATATATTACCTGAAATTACCCCAAAACAAATGTTTAAGACCCGTTTATAATTTTCAAGTGCATTTGTCATTGGGGAGGAGTGTGGCAGGATTCTTTTTCAAATTAGAAAAAAAACGCTTGTGTAATTGTATGTAATTCGACGGGAAAAACGTACAAAGATAAACCATTTGATAAGGCAAAAGAGAACATTTTCACAAACACTTACAACTTGCGCCGCAGACACACAAGGCAGTCACATCAGTTAATTGCTCGGAAACAGCCTGGCCAATTAGACAATTAAGCATGACAATAAAGAAATCATACTGCTGTCTGATTGTTACAAACGTGAACGTAGAGCAGGCTTGGGGTTTCTTCTGTTCATTTCATTTCCCCTTAAGGTAATGAGGAACAAGACTTTTCAAACTTTCTCAAAGTATCCCAGAAATGTTTTTATGTTTTGTCTGTTTTCTTGTATTCCATATATACCCGGAGAGAAATTAATTTAGGTCTATTTTTCATGGTTGAAATCACAAAGAAGCTTTAAACTAACTCAAAGGCAGTAAAACTCAAAGTTTGTCTTGAAAAAAGAAAGAAAGAAAACACACACACACACACACACACACACACACACACACACACACACACACACACACAGCATTGGAAAACAGTCTGTTGATGGACATGCGCTAATAACACATGCTCCTACACACAAACAGGGACATACTTACGCTCTATGCTTGGCTGCACTTCTTTCTTTCCTCTCTCACCCAATTCCTTCTGATGCACACACACTTTGATGCACAAACACATACACACAACAGATTCCTGCCTCTCCTCTTTCACAGTCATTTAGCGTCCCAGCGGCCCTGATCAGATTTCAGAGTCAGTCGAGTGTGATGATACAGACGAGCTGCAACACTGTGTGTGTGTGTGTGTGTGTGTGTGTGTGTGTGTGTGTGTGTGTGTGTGTGTGTGTGTGTGTGTGTGTGTGTGTGTGTGTGTGTGTGTGTGTGTGTGTGTGTGTGTGTGTGTGTGTGTGTGTGTGTGTGTGTGTGTGTGTGTGTGTGTGTGTGTGTGTGTGTGTGTGTGTGTGTGTGTGTGTGTGTGTGTGTGTGTGTGTGTGTGTGTGTGTGTGTGTGTTGTAGTTCAGCAAAGAAGCCACTATGGCAGCAAAAGCGTGTTCTACCTGTGATGGGAAGTGTTAGCTGTTTAACAGAGCGTCAGGGTCAAAGGTCTGCACTGCCCCTGGACTTTTACCAGCTGCTCAGTTTGAGTCCAAGAAGGTTTCCAGAAGTGATGTGAGATGAGATGATAGCTGACAGCAGATCTGTTACGTGCTTTGAGATCCAGGGCCAGGAAGTCAGTCAGAGTACACAAACATCAATGAGTAAAGCTGCAACCATGTGTCTACTTATCTACTATTGTTCAAGTTGACATATCTAGCATACATGCATACAATGTTGGTAGTTACCCTAAACAAACACATACAGCTTGTTCAGTTCAGCATATCCACAGAGCACATTCTTAATTTTGTTCTATTCAGTCTGACCAGTACCAACAATTTATTTTCTATAAAAGTAGGTGCTTTCTTTAAAAGAAAGACACATAGAAGTGCAGCACTGGCATAATACAATAATGCAGACTGAGTACATGGGAATTTACTGTGCATGCAAGAACACACATCCTTACGATAATACGCCACTCATATTGTTAATATCTTCCGGTTGTCACTGCAGAAGATGGGATAACATTTTCCTTTAAAGCTTTACATGGAACAGACATAATGATCTGGATAAAGATATCAAGCAAGGGCTTTTGCTGTGAACACATTTTGTGTGACTAGAGATTGCAATTTGCAAGGTCAGCCGGATACAGATGAAAGCATGAAATAAGTTCTTCTTTGGCAAGACATCATGTTTCTTTTTGGCGTTTCAGCAACCAAGGGTGCAATATCTTATCGTGTCTTTAAGATGATAACTCACCATGGGAATGTTTCACTTCTTTTCAAAGGGAATTTCGAATCTCTCAAGTTGGTGAATTTGAAATATTACTGTCTATAAACAGATAATGTTATTTTGACTTTTTGTTGTCCTTTTTCAATACTCATTAGATTTGGAACTGCCAATTTTAGCATGGAATATATGCTGTATATTTTGACTGTTATAGCTGTTTTGGTGATGCCCTGGTTTAGCTGTTGGACTGTTTTCCTCACCTTGAGGTTTCCTGAAGAAAACTTTATTTTTTGTTTTAAATAAAGTTCAAAAGGAATTATTCACAACAATAAAAGACTGATTACTCACCGAAAATAATTAAGAATAGTTAATTGAATTACAATGTGCTGCCTCTAAATTAATTAGATTCTCTCCTCCTCTTTCCTCTTTGATTTTCTGTCATTCCCTCACCCTCATCACTTCCCCGACCCAGCAGACCACTACACTGTGCTCAGAACACAGTCCACAGGGACAACAGGACACATGTCAATCATCCTGTTGTCTGGGGCTTTTAGTGAGTGAAGCTAACACTCACTTCAGGGTGTGAGCACTTGTTTTCCTTTTTTTGGAAAACGCCAGCTGTCAGTTGTCACTTTTATTCTCCCGCAGCATTCAACCTGAGATGACCTATTTGATTCGAATGGGTGCTCCTTTGGCACACCAGAACACAATTGAAGGTCTTGGGGATGAAATAGCAGCTGAATCAGTGAAACTAGTGTTGCAGCTCGGAGAGTCAGCGGAATTGACGGATGAGTCCATTTGCTTTAACTCTCTTCCTGACCATATACTGTAGATTCAACCGAGGTTGTTCACAACCTGCTGTAGGTGTTCATCGGATTTAGGGCTCTTAAAACAACTTGTTTTGTGGAATAGGATCCTGTGTTACAAACGTTTCTAGAGGTGCTATAGTTAATGTTCTAAAAGAAGATCAATTCAAACAAATGCACTAAATTTCATCTGAAAATCAAGAAAACTGGATTGCAGTGAAATTATTAATTATTACAATTTCCATTTGATGAACACACATAAAACCCTGCCTTCTAATAGGTGTTTTTAGTTTATTTCGACCACTATTTAATACAACTTTGTCATGGCTATTTTAAATTCCAATGAACACAAAGCTGAGCAAAATGGGAATGTCATTACTTTTGCAGTTATTTGATCATAAACCAAATTGAGTATGTTAAAAATTCATACCTGGTGATGGCTTTGAAAAATCAGAGGATCAGTAAAGCCTGCAATATTCATCCGATGAGCAACATTAAATGTCTGCTGCAGAGACCTTTTACTCCCAGCATACAGATGAGGCTTGTTTTTGTTTTGGGAATTTCCCATTAAATGTCACACATTTTTGCTAAAGGAGCAACATTAAAACTGGATGTTACAGCTGACAGAAGATGCAGATCAATGGTTTTCAATAAAAGAAAACTTAAGGTTAAGACAAGAAAAAGAAGACAAACCAAAAGGAAAATTAGCTGTTAAATATAAATGATAAATAACGTGTTTCTTAAGATAAAGATATTCCTCATTCTAAGTATGATTTATGATAGCAAAGTCCAGCTCTTTCTAATCTCAATACATAACCTCAGAAGTCAAGTCCCCCAAGAAACCTACGCTGCACTATAAATACTGTAGATTACACCCCCATGATGACATACACAACATATACTCAAACCATAAACTGTATGACACAAACCCAGGTGCTCAAATCTTTGTAGTGGCAGTCTCCCGTCACCAGGGGTCATGTTAGAGACAAACCGTTAAATATTCAGAGTCAGAGAGTGAAAGAGAAAGAAAGAGAATTGGACTTTCTGACACACACACACACACACACACACACACACACACACACACACACACACACACACACACACACACACACACACATGCACGCAAAACATTGATTGACTTCAGGATATATTAATCGGTGTGAGGCATTATGTGAATATAAAGCACCCATTCAATTTAGAAAAGCATGGGAAATGTTTGTATAGAAATAGGTATCTTGTGTATCCTCTTTTGTGTATTTACATCTGATCAATAATGCCACCACTGTAAATACTTAATGTATGCGTGAATCTCCAGTAGAATAACAAAATGTATTACGTGTTAAGAACTTAAATGGATATTTCGAATACGAGAGGCCAAATAAGAAATAAGGTTTATGGAGGGTTTTTTTTTTTAATGGTGTCTTTCAGCTCATTGTTTTTGATTTTATGGTCTGCTACTTTGTTTTGGTTCACTCATGCTGTTCTCTTGAGCATATTTTCAACTGTAGCGAGTAGGTGTTTTTAGAAGAAACTACAATCCAATATCTGCTCTCTGTTTGTCCAATATCTTCACCGGTCTCTAACTGTGTCTGTCTGCTGTTTGCTGCTGAGCAGGTGTACAGTGGCTTTTCCAGCTTGTTATCTGAAAACAGATGCTCGCTGCGTCGGAAAACTACATTATGAGAGCCCAGAGAGTGAACTAAAATGCTAAAGTTGTGACTAGGACATCTAGACAAAAAGCTATATCTCACTACAAAGTTTGGTAAGCTCAGATGAATATGTGCATGACTAAAAGCAAACGTTTTCACACTGTCTACATTTCAAACCTTGTCATTAACTAATTATCACAGAAAGCAACTTTGATCCCATTCAGCGGTAGTTTGATTTATTTGAGATGTAGCTTTGTGAATCATTGAATGCTACAAACTCCCTCTAGACCAACATTAACTTTATTGTAAACTTTACCTTAGCAGCAGCTGCCTCTCTTGATAAGCCCCTCTTACGGTTGAGTTTTGTTTCTCCCAATATTGATTCTTTAATGTTAAGTTGATGGAGTGCTTTGTGTTGGTCAGCATTTTCACCAACTGCTGACGGTGTGCTGCCAGTTACTTCCACCTGCTTCGGGCTGCACACTCGGGTGATTTCTGCAATATTTTCCTCTGCAAATTTCTTTGGTCAGAATTCAGAAAGCCTAACTAAATGATTAAAGGAGCTCAGTAACTGCATAACACATGAAAAGTTGTTGATGAATGACACGAAAGAGGTGAAAAATATTCATTCAAAGTCATACAGTATATAAACCGTATAGTAAGAATTTTAATATCCTTTCAAAGCCCTAATTTTCATCATTTTGAATGTTTGAAAGCAACTCACAAATTCAAGAGATGTTTCTTTTGTAGTCAAATAATGACCAATAGAATATACAGCATATGCATATGTGTTTGCAAAGTGTATGAAATCTCCTCTAACAAGCCCTCCGAAGCATTGATGTATACCAGTGGATGTTAACTGTAATTAGGCTCAGGAATGGTTTACAGTAATTATACAGCACCATGATCCTATATACTCCCAGAAAGCACACTTAGCTGCTACTGACACGTTTGTGCAATCATCAAAACACTGCCCACAGTAGACAAGAGATTAAAGGTAGAGCTTTCAAAGCATGTCAATAAAAAAACATGTTTCTCATGATATTTACATTAATCTCTAGTAAACCATAATTTAATTGAGTCCAAAGGACATGATCACGTACAAATGTTATAACTCTTTCTAGAAAACTAAGTGGTGAATGGTAAATACCCTTCTACAGCTCCTGGGTTATTGTTTTACAGCCATTTAAAAAAAACACTTATGCAGTATTTGCAATTAAAGAAATCCTATTCTGGCCCCGGCCGTGGCGCAACTGGCTGGGGCACCTGCACCGTATGCCGACGACCCGGGTTCGATTCCCAACCCGTGGTCCTTTCCGGATCCCACCCCGACTCTCTCTCCCACGTTCCTGTCACTCTCCACTGTCCTATCCGATTAGCCTATCCTGTTGGGGGCATTAAGGGCCTATACCAAATGTCTTGATAATCCTTCCAAAAGTTTAAGGACAATAACCAAATATGTACAAAAAAATGAATTTCAACAAAAAATCCTTCAAGCTCAAAAACAGAGGAATGATCTTCCACTGCTACGGTTATGTTATTTTAAGACTTGGGTAACAAAAATAACTTGGCTAAGGTATGGAAAAGATCTTGAACATGGTTGAAAAACTAACATTGACTGGGTGAAAAGAGCCACTGCAGCCGGTGTTCTGGTGAGGAATCTCTAATATTATCACATTTGTAAAAGTAGTTTCATACGGCGCTGTCATAACAGGTATCTGGCTGAAGATCTCTATACATTTTTGATGAAGGGAGAGCCAATCAAATGATTATCTAAACCAATTAACACTTAAAAAGACCTTGACGACGGTAAAGTCAATCAATGGTTGACTCCATGTATGCTGAAAATGTACCTTTTTGCATAGATTGAACATGCTTTGGCGGACCTCTGAGAACATTTGTTCTGCTAAGGCCTAATGGACAGAGAGCTGCAGGGTCAGGGATTAATTTATCTTTCTGTGAAAGAATAGAATGACATCTGGTGGGACAATATTTATGTTAGTGGCAAAAAGCCAAATGTGTTCAAAATGATTTTTTTCTGCTAGGCTAAATAAAGTGTCCTATTCTATGAATAAGTCAATAAACCATCTGGGCGCAGAGATTTCCTTCTCATTGAACTTTACTATGCTTTAAATAAGCAAAAACGTAATAGATTGTGACCTAGTTCTGCCTTTTCTCCAGCAAAATTGACGTAAATATATGTTTTATTCTGCATGTAAATCCATAGGACCATATATACTGCAACACACATATGCTGTCAGAAAGAAAGCACACACAAAACTAGGCCTGAGACCACATCTGACAGCCTTTTATCCGATTTGTGCTGAAAGCAGTCAAATTTGATAGACACACACACACACACACACACACACACACACACCACACACACACACACACACACACACACACACACACACACACACACACACACACACACCACACACACACACACACACACACACACACACACACACACACACACACACACTAAGCAGATCTAGGAAGCATGTCTTCTTCACTTCTTCACAGCTCTGCAGGGTTTGTCTGCTGGTCTAATCATTTGGTTCCACCGAGTCTCTGTTAACGCAGCGTTAGCCTACATAAAGTATGTCTAATTCTTTAGCCTTTAGCACATTGGCCTCATTCCAATGTGGGATGAAAATGGATTTTTATGGCAAAATGTTGCTCAACATTTTGTTCTTTCAAACCTGTTTCTGTAACTATTAAATATTGGTGCTCAAAAAAACATATTTTTGTCAGACTAGAGGCTCAACTTTATTTTTCTATGAGTAGAAAACACTGCTGTAGAACAGCTTTTGTTCTACATAGCTATACCTAAGCTGAGGTTTTATCTTTTTGTATCTCTACTTTATTATGCAATGGCCCTTTGTACTGGTTCAAGTACTGGAGAGTATACATTTTTGGAAGCACCTCTTCAATTTATGTTGTGAAGACATTGTAGTTGTGAATGATTTTGGACACAGTAATCTTTGAGTGAAAAGCTGATATATTCATCTGGACAAGCTATAACAATAAAATGTTGCTTCTGTATCAGTGCCTCAGTCATTTATATACATTGGGAAATTGTTAATATTCTGAATTTGTATTTATTTTAAACGTGTTGCATGTTAAATACTGACTTTTTAACTCAATCACATTTAGAATCCCATGTAGAACTTAAAGTGGATTAGCATATTTATTTTCTTTCTTCACATTGATTTTGAGTAAAAGATTTGAGGAATTATCCAAGCCATGTAAATATATTATTATTCATCCACTCAATACTTTTAGTATGTGTGTCTTAATGTGTGTCTTATGATGCCCTGCCCTTCTATCTTTCTCCTTGTCTTCTCTCTTTCTCTTTCTTATTCTCCGGTATTCTCTCTTTCTCTTAATCTTTCTAGTCCCATCCGTCCATCGTTGCCACCACCACCTCATCAGTTCTTCCTTGCTGCCGCTCTTGTATAGCCTTTCAGCTCATACCTTTAATGTCATGATCTTTAGCAGCCAATGATTTTCAATAGCGAAAGCTGGCCTGACCTTTTCGTCAAAGCCTTCTTTCCGGACCCTCCTAATACAAGGAGGCAGGTTGTTGTGAGAATTGGCTCCTGGCTCCGGACTCCAGTGATGGCAGGATGTGAACAGTATACAAATGTTTGGAAGAACGGCTCATTATATGAATATGAATAGGGGAAGCAAGGTGAAAAGATGGACTGCTAATCAATATTTATTTTTCTGAGTCAACATCAGTCAGCAGAAGAGATTGAAATTTAGAAATGTTTCAAGAGCCACCGGTTTTAGGCACTGTATAATTTAAAATAACACACAGCAAGATGACACAGTTAGAGAATGTGAAGATAGTGAAACATCATACAGCTACAACTTCTAGCTTTGGTCCGTGATGATCTGTGATTTATACCTGCTGAGTTCTAAATGAGTTTATTTAGTGTTTCTGACCTCCACTGTGAAGGTTTATAGTCAAAGATATGACTCAACTGCAGTGTCTATGCTGTTTCATGGACAGAAAAGATGGGGAATTGTTCTGATTACTCATCAGCGTTATTTCGGCTGCCTTCTGGCTGAACTGATTATCACTAATGCGCCTGTGGTTAGTCATTTCGGGCTACAGCAGATTTACTATTCAGTTCCATCTGCATCCAATGAGGCAATTAAATAAACTCTATTACAATTTTTTTTTAAAGAGCAACACAACATAAAGAAATTCTTTAAAGATTATTTCAATAGACAAATCAGGAAAGCGGATTTATTCGACTGCTGTCGACGCTGCAAACCTGAATTGAACACATTCACATTGACTTAAAACTTGTTTTGGGTTGTTGAAGGTTGATTGGCACATTTTCTAAAACATGAAGGTAGTCTCTGGAAGTAATTCGGTCTAAAATGATGAGTATTAATTCAAATATGACTCAGACTTTGGGGAAAAAAATCTTCTAATGAATGGTGGTCAGAAAAAATGCACATAACTTAGTCTGTGTCCAATCGAAATGTAAGGATTTTTTAATCTTTATCTTAATTAAATTTGAATTAAAAACAATTTCATGAAGCAGCCCTATTTTACTTAATTTCCTTATATCAAGGTCTAACTTTATTGCTCGAACAGCACAGAACATTATAACTGTAACTTTTTCCACATGTAAAAGATTCTACAGTAACAGACATGATTGTGAAAGCACATAATACTGTACATGAAGTACAGGCAGGTACAGCACAGTAGTAATGGTTTCTTTATTTCCACCTACATCAGGGATTCATTTACTGTATAGATGCTTGCCAAGGTTAAAAAAAAAAAGAGACTAAAAGCAAAACATCTTTAAAAGACACACATCATCCTCATTAGGCTTCTCTATTGAAAATAAATGGAAGATCTTGTGTCAAAAGGCTAAATCACACAGTTGCGGTGAAATATGAAGGAAAGATTTTCTGTCAATTTGCAGAAATGTAACCTTTTGTCGATTTCTAGCAATGCAATTAAATGAACCCTGTTGAGTTTTCAGAGTCACCTTGGGAATCATTACTTGTTATGTTCATTTCTCCCGTCTTGACTACTTTATTTCTTTTTTCACCTGCCTTAGAAAGACTTCCTTCAGTCCCCTGCAAGTTGTCCAAAATACTACTGTCAAGCTTTTGACCAAGTCTGGCCAAAAGGTCTCATGTGATGCCCATTTTGAGTTCTTTACAGTGTCTTCCCATCCAATTCAGGATCCAATTCGAGATTATTGTGTTTGTGTCCAGAACCTTGCACGGTCACCCACATTGACTTTATTTTAGATCTCTGCAGCTCAAGACATATTTATTTAGCCTCACGTCTCCATTTCATGTCTGTGCCTTTTCCTTGGTTCTTTACTCTCACACAGATACAGTATATACATACAATTACAAAATTATTTTGGATATAATATGATGACGCTTGTTCTGAATGCAAAGGGCAGTAAGCGTGTGGAAATAAAGATATGTTTTGGATAAAAGAGGAGAAAAAGACCAGAAAGTGGTTGAATGCAGCTTGTAAAATGTATTTGTTTTGCTAATAATTTATGAGAAGTCATTTGTTTTTATTTTCATGTTTAAAAATGCATAATGTTCATTGTGCATGTATGACTTGTTTTTTTTCCGAATTGTGTTTATTTCTAATACAAATACTGACTTTGCTAAATATACTTTACTTTTTTGATAGCAGGACTTAAGGTTGAGCAATTTGGATTTTTTCTTAGAGTGATTGTTTAAAGTACAAAGTCCAAAGACAAGTCTCCGCTGAAGCTATTAGCAGAGTCTTCCTGTGTCTAGGTCTGTGGAAAGAAGATGGGATTGTAAATCAAATTAAATTCCACCATCAAATGATGTTTACCTTTCAAGGTATTATAACTACCCTCAAGAGTTTCGAACTTTTAAAAGGTCTGCTATGTGCAAACTGCATTGATCCATTAGCAGTGTGCAAGGGTCCATATTATTAAGGTTGGCTTTGAAGGCAAATGGCATAGGGATTATATCCCCAAAGCTCAGGCAGTGAATCACCGTGATAATTAAGACATAAGTGAATGTATTTTTACCATTTCATAGAGCTGCTGCCTGGTCTCACCTGTCTCACTGCGCCTCATTATGTTCATTGTGATTCATGGAGATCAACTACAGTAGAAAAAACACATTTCACAGGACAGTAAGTGCTGTGTGGAATGATAAATTGGATTAAACAAGAATTGAACCTTGTGTGAAAGGAATACTCAACAAGAACTTGAATTTAGTATGAAACATTCCCCCACTGTTAAGCTGAAAAGTGACTTTTTATGGAGGATAGAGGAGCAGTGGAATATGCTGAATGAGTGTTGTGAAGAGTTTCTGAGGATGTTTAAACACTTTTTTTGCTGTGAAATTGGATCACATATTGGAAGCCACAACAAAGAACGAGCTACAAAGAGATCTGAGGCTCTCCCTTGAGGTTTCTTCCGTTTCTCCCCATTCATTTTTGGGTTTCTTTGGGTATTCTTACTTCAACGAAGAGAGGGTTTATGGACAGAGGGTGTTGAATGTACACACTATCAAGCCCCCTTGGACAAATGTTTAATTTGCGATATTGGGCGGTTTCAATGCAATTTTATTAGATTTGATTGGATATAAAGGTTGGACTAATCCTTGTCATATTCCAGTGGACAAGGGTAAGGAAGGACTAGACGAAGATTAATGCACAAAGTGAAAAACTAAGGGATGAATCGGACAAAACAAATAGTGATATAGAGTGAAGGAAAAAGTTTGAAAAGCTGAAAAAGGAAAACCCAAGGGGAGACTTACGGATTCAGATGAAAAGAGAGATTGAGAGTGAAAGAGTTATCCACATGCTTAATATGCAGGTCACTTCAAAGTGCTAAGAAAACCCAAAACTAAAGTCTCTTCCCAGGCAGACGGCCAAGTCTGACCTGCCCCTTCACTCCTTCCATTAACACCCCACCCTGGACAGAAAAAGAAAACTGCAGATTTAGTGCAACAGCAGGAAGTGTATATTAAACATTGGCAGCTTTAATACGGCTCCCCATTAACACCTCCGAAGTGGATTATGAATCAGCAATAACGAAGCGGCCTAATTTTTTCTTGTTCCCGAGTTATCAGTCATTGTTTCCATCAAAGGTTTATAGGCCCCAGGAGGGGAGAGCGCCGGCGAAGACAGACCCACTAGAGTAATTGGAAGTTTGGAGTTGAATGTGAAGTAGAATTAAGTTTTAGAAACCGAGTGGGTAAGATAGAGAGAGGGAAGAAAAGAAAGGAAGGAGGCATTGTTCCAGAAATATTGGTCTGTGTATAAACTTTTATGTTGTCAACTCAATCACAAGAGCAGGAAAACATCTTGCCACAATATATTATTTATTTTGTTGAATCATCCATATTTAATGTAGGGGGCCCAAATGAATCTTTGTCATCAGAGGGTTTTATAAACAACTTCTGACTGAAAGGGTTTTTCAAGAAAAATAATGTGTGGTGCATTTTAATTGTATAACTAGAAGATTTTGGATGGTAAAAAAGTCTTATATCAACCCATGAAGTTGTATTTAACCAGGATAAATCTGATAACATGAGCATAGCATTAACCCCAGAAAGGCCTAACCTCAATTAACCTAAATCCACTGTTTTAAATGTTGAAGTACAAGTATTTAAACCTTCTGTATGCCTATTTCACAAGGGTTTGTCAATTTGCTAAGCTTCCACCTCTTTTCTATTATCACAATGGATGGTCCAAAAATGTACTTTTGAAAAAGTTGGGTCTTCAACAATCATACCCACACAACATACAGTATGAATTGGTCAGGTGGGTAGAGGCAGGGTTTAAAGTTTACTGTCATTTTTCTTGTGAAAATCCAGATACATGACAGTGTTTGCCTTTAACAAAAGACTGTCAGAAAATGTGGACTGTCATCGCATTGAGTCAGTTCCTTGCTGAAAGATTCAGATAAACACTAAGGAGACAGTGGGTTCACTTTTGCCTTTGGATATTCAGTTTGTTTAAAATAGGATGATGCATTCAAATCAATATTTGATAGGTTTATGAGGACAGAAATGTTGATACTTGATTCCTGTGAGGTAAAACTTATGTTTTTGTCAATAGAGTCTGGTGGCTTTGAAGTGAAAATAAAACGGCCTCAGTTCCCCTATCTGAACGGGCTTCCTGATGACAGGGCAAAACATCAAAAACATATTTTTTAAAGCAAATATTTAAGTTTACTTTTTAGTTTGGTCTTTCTTTTGGTTGCTCTTAACGTTAGTCAATTGTATTAAGACTTGAAAATTCCGACTTAAACCAGAATTAGATTGTAAGAAACACTAAAAGTTATGAGTTTAACATTTTGGTAATAATTGTTCAAATAAATATGTTTATTTGAGTCGAAAAATAACAAAATAATAGTAATACTGAAAGCAACACTATAAAATACCTGTTTGCTGTTACACAAACTTTTTGCCACATTATTATACATATAAAAAAGTTAACACCCCCAAAAAACAAATCTATCATCGCCTTTTATTGCAATCTTTTTGGTACCCGAGAGTCCACTGGCGTGTTCTAGACTTTAAGAAATAGCCTATTAAGTAATTTAGTGTCTAGACAGAAGGTGTTTCTTCTGATTACTGAGTGAGTTTTTGCCCAGCATTTGAAGAAGTATTTGTTTAGTCACTTGTATTGATCTGCAAAACCTATCAACCCTCTGCAGATGGGGATTTTTTAGTGGCCAGCAGTTAAAATCGCACTTGCTGCAGAATCAGGTTGAATTTATAAAGTCGGCAGGCAGGAAGGCAGGGAGACATGCAGACAGAAAGCAAGGGATTTAGTTATACAGTAGGGTATGTTTGGATCAAGTTACCACAGAAAAAGTTGGACAGTAAAAAGACAGACAGACAGGCTTCTACTCAGGAAGGGTCAGTTAATCACTGAGGGATTTCCTGAGCAGTCGAGCAGAGTGGTCAGAATGGCGTGTCTCTAAAAGGCTTTATCGTCCTGAGGACTGAGGGGTGGGGACTTCCTGTCAAACTAACATGACAAAGACCCAGAGGTGAGGTGAATATATTGCTGTTGTCACTTAAGGCCTCTATGATGCAGGCTAACAGACACATAGTGAGACTTGTTCATTTTTTACGATGTCCACACAGTTGCGAAAAGGTTAATACAATTCCTCCTTCATCAATGTTCATCACATAAACATTGTTATTAGAACAGTTTTAATGCACATAACTTATCAGTGTTTTGATACAAATATGGAAATGCAAAGTCTTTTTTGTGATGGTCATGGCACTGAGGAAGTCATGCAACACAGTAACACTATGATTAATCCTTGAAAAATGTTACAGATTTTCACATTTATCTTATTCTCTTATTACATGTGTGACCATAAATGGAAATAGAACTTCAAGACCGACTTTTACTGTAAATTTGCTGGTAATCTTCCACTAATTACTTCCCGAGAAATGAGTGTTAGTATGACACACACTCACCAACACAATACTTGCATACTCACACTTGCGCAAAAGTAACAACAATAAACAGAACAAAGTATTTAAATGCTGGGTACCAATATAAAATCAAGATTTGATATTATCTTAAATACAAAAAACTGCGTAATCGGATACGTAAAGAATGTATCATACATTGAGAATGTATCAGACACAGTCATTGGAGAGTGAGGAAAATCCCAGAGGTCATCTTGGCCCGTCTCCTCATGTAATGATGGCGGGGTTTTCCGTTTTGGGAAAACACTGATACTATCCAGTAACCAGCTAAATGCCAGTAAGTGTTAACCTGCAGTTTTATTTATGAGATGATTGCTTCCAAGCCAAAGCTGTCATCTCTCTTCTCGTCTCAATCTTGGAAAGAAAGCTTGTAATAACACACAATACATTTTGGCCTAAAAGGAGCTTATTCTATAATCACTTAAAATAGTTGTTTTTGAAATGTCTGCACCTTTTTTAATGTTTGATTTGCCTGTAAATGCAATGTATCCCCATTGTTGTGCAGACATTTGTATTTCACTTCATGTCCTGTCCAAGTTTGGTCTAAACTAACTAGGGTATGCCATAACACGTTAAATATCAAAATGTCTGTTAATATTGTGCTTGGTTTCATTCAATAAAATATAAATAAATAAACAGTAATTAAAATGCTCTGGAAAGCCGGAAGTGAACAGTTTATGCATTCTACTCTACACGGTAAAAAAAAAAGTTCTAAAACTCAAAATGAGAGTAACCGTACCTGTCCATTATTAAATGTCCCATACAAACAACTAGTTATTTGATCCTTGACATACACCCATGGTGATATTTGTCCTTATTTACCTTTCTTTGATTAAATAAAGGTTAAATATACTATGAAGATAATACTTTGATCTGCTGTAATCCTTGTGTGTCTGTTTGTGTGTCTCAACCATCATTACCTTTTTAATGAGACGTCAAACAGTAGTCATGGATGACATGAAGGTGTAAACACACACACACACTGACTGACTTGATTCATTTTACGAATTTGTGTACTTTAATGCACTTAGAATGAGGATAAAATGCCAATACTATTATACTGGAACACCTTTTACGAATGCAGAAACAACTGGTTAACTTGTCAACATGTTCGGAACATTACAGAAGCAACATAGGTAAAGGTTTATTTCTGATTGAACATATGGAGAATAAAGTGTGGAAGAAATATCCAGTATATTTCCAAATTGACATACAGTATTAACATAATATTACTTTATATGAAATATGTTCTATGTTGCTGTTTGTCCTTGTCCAGTTATTCCTAGAAAATAATTCACAATAAATCCTGTCCACACAAGCCTTTTAATTATAAACAAAAAAGGTCCTTCAACTAAAAACTGATTCTTTGGATCTGAACAAAAGCTCGGTTTTCAGTGACCTATAACGGCTATTGGGTGCGAAACAAATTCCACAACACATAATGAGAGACTGCTACCTTTACAAAAAATAACAATTTAAGTGTGGACTATGCTTAAGACTTTTCATGCTCATATTTTTTTGGGAGAACAGTAATGATCAACAGTAGCTCTAGGTTTATCCTCTTTCCCTCACCACTGTTCACTCTTGGACTCAAAGGAAGATGTCAAACACTATGCCGGTTCAGGCTAAATGTCACACTGGGTTTAGAGGAATTTTAGAACAATGATCGTGCTGAAAGCCTGGTAATAACATCTCTCAACATCGTTCCAGGGACACTGCTGACCCTTGGCAATGTCCCCAGTTTTCCATCCACTGCCCAGAACAAAACAACAGATACAGCTTTATTTATAGTTTGTGTCAACAAGTACAGTTGGAAGGGTCAGCAGTGGGGCGTCCCAGTGACTCAGCGGGATAAGACGCCTGTCAAACTCTACTTGAGATACTGCAAGGGCAAGACTTCTTATTTTGTAATCATACTTCAATACACAGCTTTGCACATAACTCACTACCTAGCCCCTTGCTTCAATATTTCAAGATATGTTCTCATAACAACTGCAAAGTGACCAAAATGTAATATGTTTACACCCATATGTGGGCTCTCGAGCTAAAAGCAGCAATATTTTTTTGCAAATCATCATTAATATAGTGTTTATTTTCACTTTAACCCTTTAATATCATTTGTGTTTCCTTAATCACCTTTCTGATCAAAAATATTTTCATTAAGTTTCTACAGTGCATGCATAACCAAGGTTTTACGTTAGAAGTGCATACAAAATGAAAATATGCTATCATGTAGCAATGGAAAGCAAAGTATAAGCATATACAAATGACATTATAGTTTGTACTGATTATGTACGAAAAGAAAGAACGAAAGCACACAGAAGAAGTACTTTTCTGTTTCATTTACAGACAGGTGCATACTTCCACATCTGTCTGCTCCTAATATACTCCTCTGTAGCTGGCTATTCATCAAAAAGAAAACATCACTGACAGCATTGTAATGTTTGTGTTTTAGCATGGAAATAAGGATGAACTCTGGAATAAGATAACAAGATGCCAAGTAGAAAGCAATCCATCAAGTAAATCCCCAAACAGCCATTTCTGCTTGTTATATCAACATTGGAGATGGAGCTGAATGAGCATTTTCAACAAACTGCTCTCATCTATCAGCTAAGTGAAGCCGTTGGTTGTTCAAACAAGTTTATAGGAATCTTTCAGAATTTGTTATCCACATTTCCTCACCATTTGGAACACCTAATTTATTATGTACTGCAGGGTTTGCCCCGATGAACTGAGCTGTTAGCTGTGCAGCAGTTAAAATGAAGGATGGCCTTTACCACGCTAACATTAAATGACTTGCTTGTTTATTGTTATTGCATTATAGTTTAGCCTTACTGTTAGACAGAATTGCCATTTCTTTTCACCAAGTTCATTCAGCATGTTAACATTGGACAATACCTACCCTAAACTAAGTGATGTGTTCAACCTACCAACATTTTCAGTGGCGATGGAAGTTGTGGTAAAGTTTTTACCCTCTTATCTGGCTACTCTATCTAGGTAACTAGCTAGTTATGGATGAAGTGGACAGCCTCATTCTTAAAGGTTGAGTTATACATTCTATATCGTACTGGCCTCCCTATTTCCTATAGATTCTTCATGACTCCATGACATTTTCGGGATGAAAGAATGATATGGTAACTTAAGGAAAAGAGAACTGTACACAATATTTTTCTTTCAACGTTTCCTTTAATGCAGCCTTCAAATTCTGGGTTGTTTCTCTAATCTCAGAGTATAACACTAGAATTGTGAACTGTGGTTAAACAATTGGCTAGCACAGTAAAAAAAAAAAAAAGTACTCAGGTCATCCCAATATAGTTTTTTTTTCACTACCTACTGATACAAGTTCAGTTTAACTTTGGCTTTGCCACTGATTTGCATGCATACCTCAGAGGAAGACATACTTCCCTCAGCTGCAGACTTTTTCAACTAATTTCTCTTCACACAAGACCTGAAAGTGGATGGAAGTTGAAAAAAGCTCCTCACTGTTGCTCACCTTAAAACATGTTCACTATATAGGGAGTAATTTAATCGGAAAAAAAAGATCACTCAGAAGTGCGTGTGAATGTTCTCGGAGCTTGAAGTGACCCAAAGGTCTTTCTTAAAATGTTTTTCCCTACACAGAAAGAAAATAAACATCAGTGATGTTGGTGTTTGAAGTGGCCTTGACTTTGCTATGCTACTTTTGGATTTCTGAAGAGATGAAGTAGTTTCTATCTTACCTTTAAGGTCAAGTTTAACATTTAAATAATCAACATGTTAAGTTTCGTATTGCATGGAGGCTTTGTAGCATTTTGTAATATTTTCTTAAAGATAGTTCAAAGATATCAGTTCCCCTTTCTCAATTTGACAGCTACAAATTACCTGGATCGGTTTTTAAATCGGATTCCCCAAAAGTCCACAGACTTCAATATGATCATCTGGCCAAAACAACAGCAGATTTGACAGGGTGAGGAAATGAACGCCAAATAGTGTTCTGTATTCACTGCTAGATATCTAACCATTGGTTTTAGGAGCCGTACTCCTCATAAAGAACATGTTCAACAAACTGTGTGGACGACCCATTAGTTCACACTCTTAGATCATTCCTAAGTGCTTATAAAGAGCCGGTCTAATCAGATTCCTGGTAAATTGATTGTGAAGGCCATGGGAGGCTGGAGTCAGAAACCTCAGCAGTGAATGTTTACTTTAACCCCCAAATCATATCTTAAGCATTTAAAAGACATTAAATCCTGCAAGCAAGCTGCACTTGTAATATTTTCTTTGTTTTGTTTAGCAGGAATGATGACCCTTGAATGGAGATGTATGTTCACAAGTGTGTATGCCTGAGAGTGCAAATTAAAGGATGACTTTGGTATTTTGTTAACCTTGACCCTATTTTACCATGTAGTTGTATTTGTCTGACTAATGCACTTTATTTTACATTAGCCTAAATATGATGATTCCTCTAATTCGTCTTGTTTTTGACAATTGTCATTCCTTGCTCACCCTTTCTTATTAAAAGAAGTTTTGATGGTTAATATTGACTTTGAGCTGACATTGTTAGGCAAATGCTGTAATAATACACACACACACACACACACACACACACACACACACACACTGATGAAGTGATAGGTTGTGTAGTGTATGCAGCAATGTTCAGAAGGAGGGACACAGTTCAAGAGAGCAGGCCACTTCCTGTCCTGCTGCATCGGAAATTCCAGACCCAAGCCTCTGAGGCTGTATTCAGAATGGACTTCACACACACACACACACACACACACACACACACACACACACACACACACACACACAAGCACGCAAAGTTATCTCAAACCCGTACACACCGAGAGCACACACGCAAGCAGTAAATATGCAGCAAGGCTACAATTATGAGGGTAAACACAACACATCAGATTCTCTCATACTGTAACATCCTCCCTCACACACACACACACACACACACACACACACACACACACACACACACACACACACACACACACACACACACACACACAGAAACTCCCATCCGCTGGGAGTATTGTTGGATTCTTCCTCCTCTGACGCCTGTGAGGCTCTAGCTTGGGAAAAGGAAACACAGTCTTGTGCAACCTTAATGCACAGTAGAGAGAGAGAGAGAGATACCCTCACATACAACGCAGGAGAGAGAGCCTTTTTGTGAGCAGAGCCGGAGGTCAGCCCCTGAGCTCTGCTTTAATCCTGATTTTTACAGTCAACAACTTGTCGGCTCCAGAGACTGCAGGCCTTTCTTTGCCCTGTGTGACTTTGAGTTTTCGGTTTAACTGCCTGGAAAAAAACAAACATAAATACATTCATTTAAGTGAAAGCAAGGCAAGTTTATTTATGCAGCACATTGCAACGTGGGGCAATTCAAAGTACTTTACAAAGACAAAAAACACATCACAAGCATGAAGATATAGTGCAACAGAAAAGTATTATAAAAAATGACGTTTGAAATCGGACGTCAAGTAAAATATTAAGGAATACAAATGTCATTGGTTGTGAGTTTTTTAAATGGCTTCTTTTAAGAAGTTTATAATAGCCTCTTCTGTTTCTCCTGTTTCAGAAGCGTAGAGAGGACATTGCGTTTTACATGAAAAATAAGGATAGTAATTGAAGCAACAATATTATTTATGCCTCTGTATTGTATTATATGGTGTTATATTTTCCTCTTTACTACAAATATTGTTCTATCTTTTAGCACCTTTTCAAGACAATTAAAATAAATGTTGTCTAAGCGAAGGGAATAAGTTTAAACCTCATTTTTCTCTCTTTCTACTCTTGTTCTTCTTCTTGCTCTGTGGCTCTCGACAGACTGTGAAAAAGTCCATTAGTTGTTTACATACTCCCACTTTCTCCCCATCCACTTGTGAATTAATGTTGCGAATCACGCGGACCATTCTCGTTTCTTCTCTTCTCCACTGAGGGAGTTATTCACATTTAAAATCCCATAATCAAACACCTACGCTGTAAATGGAAGGCCATTAACGCTAATGGTATGCCTTGGACTGAGCCAAAATGAAATGTTGAAGAACTACAAGCTATTAGTGCATGCTGAGGACTTTCTCCTCCTCATGTTGAGACATTTGTCTACTTGAGTGTTTGTATTTCATTTCGTCTGAAGTGACTCTTTCTCAAAGCCCCCGTCCAAAGCTAAAAGCTGTGAGCAGGTCAGAAATCAGAACTGGTGGAAAATATTCAATCTCAGAAAGCGGAAAATCTCATTTCTCTTTGCTTTTAATTGTCTTAGTGTTGTGATTTCTGGTCCGAAAGGAGAAAAATATTCTTCTGCATCTAGACTTTTATCGGCCCATTTGAAGCAAAGTGGAACCACTGAATAGCCTGTTTTAAATAAAATCATTATAGGAAAGAAACTAGACATTTGCCAGCCTCAAAGCCAACTTCTGCCCTGTGGAAATCTGTGGTCACTCCTGTACCAAGTGGACAGACGAGCTGTCTGACTCTGGGTTCCTTCATTTCCTTCAGGGAGGGTCACCAACATTCATCATTTTCAGATACTATCTCCTTAATGTGACTGACCAATCTATGCGTTTTTTTGTCTCATACAGCCACAGAAATTGAAAGTATTTTTAGTCTCCTCGTGCAGGCCTTCATGTTTCTTCGTCACTTCGGGTTATTTTTAGGATGCCCCCCCTTGGAGTTCAGATGGTCCGGTCCTGGTCAGAGGAAGGGGAGTGGTGGGGGAAATGGGAAATCTTCAACAATGACTTCATTAACATGATGCCTAACATGACTAGCACAACTAGACTGTACTGCTCCATTACAACACTGGATGTATAATTTTTCTCTTTGGATTTATCTCTTTAAATATCTATATGTCTAAGGCTCAACGTAAATTTTAAGGGGTAACATGGAAGTTTGCTAAAGTTCACTCCATCCAAGACTTCCAACGTGAGAAGCATGTTGATCACAAGTGAGTATGCATTGTGTTATATGACAGACAGGGAGATAATGAGAATCTTAGCCTCTCAGTTCTGCCTGTTTTCTTTTTGATGACAATTGACAATCGGTGCTTGATGACATTCATTAAGGAGGTGATTGGTTAATTAGCTAAACGAGTCTATTTAATGAGGACCTGATTGAGCCTTGATTAGCAGACAATGGCTCCTGGGAAACTGATGAAAGCCTCTTTTGGTAGTTTGTTGAATTAACTGTAGAAAGATTTTCTGTAGGGCCTATAAGAGGCTGGAGTAATGCCTAGCCACTTTTCAACACATTTTTGTTTGTGAAAAAAACTATCAGCAGTCATAGTAAAAGTGTTACAGGGTATTCTTGATTCATGGGGCAGGAAAGGAATTTGAAGCACTCCAGTACCCACTGAGAGTTCTTTATTGTTTGAAGGACGTGGGCCTGAAAACATTACAAGCTTGATTTTGAACTTGGAGCATAAAAGCTTTATCTCTGGCAGAAATGGCGTAGGACTCGCTCTGAATGTGTGTGGGTTACTTTTAAAATGCGATCTGTTGTAGAAACTGAACACCTGTTAAAGAAAATGGGCAAATACTCAAACTTTCGATTTCACATTGGGTCAAAAATGTAATCCAACATATGTGATATATCATTGTTTTTTTAATGGTTGCTTCCTGATAGCAAGCTAATAGTAACCTCTCATCAAACATGAATCCTTAGCCTCACGTTATCATAAAACTATTTAGCACAGCATGCAGCTGAATAATAAAGTTTCCTATTAAATTTACAAACAAATCGTCAACACAGAATTGTATAAAATTGTATTTAGCTGAATATTGTCATTAACAGAATTGTGAGCTTTAACCTAGTGAGGAAAACTTTCTGGTGACCGTGAGCGTCATATCCACTGTTGTCATTTCTGATCAAATATACAGTATTTTGGGTCTATAAAGAAAATTGTAATAAATAATGTAAATCTCACAGACAATCATAATGTGAAACCACTGGATTGCAAATAGTTGGCTTCTTACCTCACAAACAGTGCTTCATTGTAACTGAACGTTAGAGGTTGAGGATCATTGTTGTGGTAGTACGAACAATGATTCATTTATTTACTGGATTTCTAAAGTGCATTTGAAGTGGGTTAGCTTTTAAAAGAGTACAAACCGCATAGTGACTCCATCTTTTCTTCAATTAGAAGATCTGGTGGAAATAGAGGCAAAAATCCCAGGTTTCTTGCTGCACAGCTGCCCTCTTTGGAAGACAAGTGAAAGTAAATCGTCAGTCTTTTTGGCAATTTCTGACAGCACCCAAAGTCAACCAGTTGAGCCTTCCCAGACCACAGTGAGTGAAGTAGGGTCTCTGTGTGTGTGTGTGTCTGCTGTTGGGTTATATCATACATTCCTAATGAGATAAAATACTTTGTACATATTTAGCATCTGCTTATAATCTTCAAGGCCCGGAGGATTTTATGGACAAAGCAAAACTAATTACAGGGAGGGTCGAAATGTTCAACAAGTCAGCTAATTTTAGAGGTATATCCACTCTTTGACTGGTTGAATTATTGGAAACCATTGGCAGGTAAAGTGAAAAGTTGATACGCAACATGTGAAGTGCTCCAAATTAAATGAAAAAAAAACCTCTCCATGTGGTTTAGTTCTGCTTGGAGATAGCTGGTGTTCTGCACAGCAACACACTGCTGGGCTGAGTCAGATCTGTTTCTATGAAATATCCACGTAGTTCTTCCAATTTGCTTTATGGTAACTTGAGAGTGTTTATCTGAGCTTTGTAAAGCCTTTTCTTCTCTGGCTTAAAGGCTGAGGATAGACAGTGTTGTTAGCAACGAAGGGCAACAGCATGCAGGAATGATTATACTGTGGTATTATACCTACGTATGAGTTAATGCAACTAGACCTGCCAACTGAGGGAGAGACAGGTCTGTGTGTGTGTGTGTGTGTGTGTGTGTGTGTGTGTGTGTGTGTGTGTGTGTGTGTGTGTGTGTGTGTGTGTGTGTGTGTGTGTGTGTGTGTGTGTGTGTGTGTGTGTGTGTGTGTGTGTGTGTGTGTGTGTGTGTGTGTGTGTGTGTGTGTGTGTGTGTGTGTGTGTGTGTGTGTGTGTTGTAAATGTAGTATGATAATAATGGCAATATAATACTGAAATGGTATAGATCCTTATCATGAAAACATTAAGCCAAAGAGGTTTAATTACATTTGCAGCATCAAACTAAATCATGAATTAATGAATACATTAATAAGCCATGAATGTGACAAATCAAAAGCCAGGAATTTGCTTTGCCACTGAGCGGGCAGAATTAAATGAACACAGACAAAAAACTAAAATTAAATCCACCAGAAAGCTAGCTAGCTTGTGTTTTGTTTATTTTGGAGGGTGGGTGATTGTCCCTGTTGTTTGTTCTTCTTTTTATTTGAAATAGTATTATGAGGCTTGTTTGACTGGCAGAATTGTGATAATGTTTCCACAAAGTGAACACTCAGGTAACTTCTCTGCATGACAAACAAGGTATTGCATCCAGTCCATGCAATGTAACCAGGGATGTAACCTGACACAGACACTGATGTCTCGTAGCAGCTGTAGCTCTCCAGTTCATCGCCCATGTTAAGTCAACTTTTTTTTATTTGGACTTTCACTTTCACAGTGACAATAGGCAGGCATCAGGTTCAGCTTCATAGAGGCCTTTTAGACTTTTTCCATATGAACTGTGGAATTTCTCCATTGAGTAAATCTCCTGGTTTCAGTCAGGGTCAGTGAAGACCATCTCTTACTTTGCAGGCTGAAACACTACTACATTTACACTTTTCTCAGTCTTGCAATCAGACTCTCAGACATCAATTTTATGTGACCCGGAAACCAAATTTGTGTTGTTGGATGAATTGAATTTCAGTTTCTCTGGACTCCAAAGCACAACAAACTTTGACCAACTGTGTGTGTCTAAAATGTATTAAATGGCAGGATTGACTGGTGGCATGTTATTGTGTACAGATGGGTAAACTAACTAGGAAATACTTTTGCTGATAAATTTGTCCCCATTTTAAGGAAAGAAATGTCCATGTAAACTTGTATACTGAGTAATGCCACTGTGTGGGAGGTAATTGTCTTTAATAGCTCAGTAATTGCCCATCAACATCAAGGACTTTAGCCTCCTCGATCACTCAAGCTGTGGAGCACAAGGGCAAAGGCTTGCTGGATTTTGGTTAACAAAATAAAGACCATTAAAAAGCAACACATCACAATCCTCCTGGCTTTTTGGATTTAAGCAGGCGATGTCGGTAGGTATTTCAATTTGGTGTATGTGCTTGATACAGGTGCTTGTAAAAGAGATGAATTAAATATCCAAGTACAACTAAAGTTAACAAAAAAACTTTTCAAGAAGCTCTTTTTTTGCTTTGTTACTTCTGGCCTGAATTACCCTGTGTTGATCTCCCGTTAAGACAGGAAGTTGAATCTTATTCAGGAAACCTCTTCACTGACAGACAGGAATTAGCCAGTGTAGGCAAATACTGGAATATTTAAAGTATGTGCTTTGTAAATGTAATCTTTGTGCCTAAATCACAGCAGGTTGTTGCAGATACGGGTTTATGTTTAACTACAGCATGTTTGTTAAAATGACCTATCGAAACATTTGCCTTGCTTGTTGGCCTTTTTCAATATCCATATACTTAAGCAGCTGAAATATGCATGTTGCATCTGTAATATGAAGTTTTAATGCTTAGTGCATAATGGGACTCATAGCAGTATAATAAATGAATTATTTAAATCTGACACAGCAGTAATGGACGGTCTGTGCCTTGTGTGATCTGGTCGACTCATCCAAGTTTAAACCACAAGATAATTTATACAGCGGCTGACTGTTTCCTCTAGATAACGAAAATTAATTATGTAGTGCGAAGCAGGATTATAAAAGGATAATCACTCAAGAATCCTTACTCAGAAGCCTAGATGGGAAGGATTTTTTCATTCAAAATACAAAATATGAATATTTTGTTGATCATTGCCCACATCAGCAGGCCGGAGGCAATATTTCTGATAAAATTGGGTTTGAAATAAAAAAAAAATTTAACAGTAAAATTAGTAAGGCTCTCACAGATTTTCCTGGTCTTGGTTCATCAGAAAAGTTGCATTTTACTATAGTTTGCACACAGCTAATGAGAATAGAGTTTTAGTATTCGCTTCTTCAGCTCTTCGTGACTGCAGAGATCTTAAACTTCCCCTTGCTCAGCTGACTGACATGGGAATACAATCAGAGAAACAGCGAATAGGAGGAGGAAAACATTGTGTGCTGATTTGACAGCTGACATACCTCTGATATTCAACCTTACCACTCAAAGCCCAAGGGTTTCCCTGAACTGAAAGCAAAGTAGTGACTGCACTTTTCTGACCAGAAACGCCACGAGTGTTTAGCGAGGCGTAAAAGTGGTGTAAAACCCCTCAAACATCAGTAAAATATTCGACTTGAAACGGAAGGAATTGGGTTGCTCAGATACAGTATATGAGGGGAATATGCATGAGACGGGAAGAGAAAACAGTTTGACTTTGGGCTTTTTGCCGATACGGTTAGGCACACACGGTCAGATGATAGACATCTAACTGAATTAAGGATTAAACTAAATCATATAGTGTGTGATGAGTAGCTAACTCGCTTAACTGCTGACAGAGATAAGGGAGGAATAGCCAGAGATCCTTTGCTTGAGTATAAGTATTAATACTTTGGTCTAAAATCCCTCTAATACGAGTAGAAATCCTGAGTTCAAAATGTTGCCTAAGTGGAAGTAAAAAGTATTGTCAGCTAAATGTACTTAAAATATCATAAGTAAAAGTTCTCATCAACAACTCAAGGTTTTTTCCACCACTGGAAAAAACTAACAGATGCATTATGGTTTCAAGTATTAGGTGAAGGGTAAATTGGAAGGATAGACATTTTACTCGTTTTCTATATCAGTAATCTCACATAACTCTTATCCATCAATAGATACATGCTTATCTTTGCACGGTGATGCAGTAGAGAGATAATAGTTCCTACTGCTCTGAAGGTCTGTTGATTATTGTGAGTAATCCGATATTGACTTCTGGGTAGGTCCAATGTATTTGTATCTTTTCTTCTTGAGAAGAGAGTGCAGAAATCTATTTTGCTAATATCCCAAAAATTGTCCACTCAAAAAAATATTAATTGATGAATAGCATTTCATTTAAAGTTCTCCTATCATGCTATATTTTAACAATATATTGTAGGGCAATATCTATACAAACCATATATGTGAAGTATTTTGCTCAACACTTCACAAGACATGTGCCATGCCTCATACCACTGTATTTCAGGCCTGTTCCTGAAGTGGTGATTCTGTGAGTCGCTTTAAATCTGAACTGAGCTGAAGCTGGCCACGCCCCTTTGGAGTGCATGCAGCTCTCTGGCTGGAGAGAGAAGGTTCTAACGCTCAGCTAAACCCTGCCGTGATTAAACCCCATATTATGTTCCAAACCACATCAAGCATTATTTCTGAAACACTTCTCAGTGTTTACCACCACAGTGACATTATATCTATTATATAAACAACTCTAAATCCCTCCTGCAGACATCCTGCTGAATACACAGACAGCTGCGCAGGCGGATTCAGCTCGCGACTGTATATTGCGGACGATAGGTTGGGACGTGTCACGTGGGTGGGACGTTGCCAGGAGTTCGATGTAAAGCCAGCCCACATTTCGGTTATGATGTCTTATCGGCAGCAAATCTGGATCAGCCCGTTTGTACCCCCGTTTTTAGAGATGTGGGAAAAGAGGAAAGAGAGGTTTGTATTTTCTGACACTTTGTGAATCCCCTTACACACCGGGGACACACATTTATATATAAATGACAGCAAAAAGTGCATTTTGCATAATAGGGGACCTTTAAGGTTAAAACAGTATGTAATACGGATGTCGGGGTGTACAGTTCCTTTCAAACCAATGACATTTGCAAACTGGCGTACAGATAATGACTGTTACTTTTGGTAATTGTTAATTAATAATTACCCTAACTCAAACTTTAATTATGTAACTCATATACATATTCCATTGCTTTTTAAAGCACACACTGTAATCAGGAGAAAACTTATAGGTTATTACAGGACTGACATTCCTTCTTTAACACTTTTCTCGGCAAGTGATTTGTACAAATTTGGATTGCCCTGACAGTAAAACTCTATTCCCTAAGAATACTAAATGACACATTTCTGGCAAGCAGCGATTCTCTTCTTACGAGTCAAAGCTTTGGTATCCAGACAAGCATAAACACCCAAACACAAAACGGTCCATCGAGCACGTCTCAGCTTCCAGACGCACACTGTCCAGCTTCCTGGCGCTAGCAGGGCGGAGCCGCCATAATCACAAACCAAAATCTCTTATCAGAGCCCAGAGGGTCGAATCACAACTTCCTCAGAAGCAGAGTCATTTAGAAAAGGAAGAAGCCAATGCCTGCTGTGGTCGTGCAGGAGCCCAAACTACTACGTACGAGTGGTTAGAACCCTGAATGTTGCTGTCACAGTCGCTAATCAAATAAACAAACACAGAGTCTAAAGTTTAATGTAATTTATGACAGCTTTGGAGTTCTTTTTTTCCTCACTGAGGTCAGTAATGTATGTGTTAGAGCTTATTATCACTCTGGGAACAAAGATACGCTGAGGTTGCCTAAGGTTATTGTGTGGCCTAAGTGTCATGTTGTGTATGGCGAATTAAAATGAGAAGAATGGACACTAGTCACGGGAAAATAAAAGGACTGATTGTTTAAGTGGAAACTTTTTATCTGACTTTTATTCACCTGGCAGGTTAAGTGTGGGTCAATTACGTAAAGATAGTGGATCCTGAGTGGCTCAAAACTCAAACTCAGAAGATGAAACTACATCTGCTGTTTTCCTGCATCAGAACTGAAAAAGTGCATCGTCACTGAGATCCAGAGCTAAATGCATAAGGTTTGCAAGTTATCTACTCTGTTTTCACCTACTTGTTAAACAGGCTATCTTTTATTGATCGTAGGGCAAAAAGATTGGTATACACAAAGACGCTGAGTACAGTCTTTGCTCCCTGGATTTTGCTTGGACTTGCTCCCTTCTTTGAGCCGCAAAGTTGTGAAGATGCCTCGTACATCTTGTATCATGTACTGATGTTGCTTTGCTTGGGAGGCTTCTTCTTTTGATCAAGGTTGCTCATTTTCTTTCTGAATCACCTTCATATCTCATTTTTACTATGCAGCTCTGATCCATTTCCATCCACAGCTGCCTTTGAGTGATTTGGGTTTGAGTGCTTTACAAAGGAATTTCAAAATAATTCTAGAAAAATGATAATCCATGACGTTTCTCACTGTGATATTTCCTGACTGTAAACTCAAACATTTTCAAAAGAAGCTTTCTCTAAGCTCTGAGAAAACACTGACTTAAGGCGGAATATTAGATCTATTTAAAACGGAAAACTTGTTTAAACGTCAAGAGCTTTTAAGGTGTGACCCTCTAGGTTGCAGGATGACAAGCTGTATTTTTCAGTCGTGGCAATACTGTATATATATATATATATCGTAGTGATGTTGGCAGAGAAAAAGCTGTGTGTCTGTCTAACAAAGTTCAGGGCTCTACATTCACATATCCCTGGATTTACAGATCCTCTCGCGGACATTCAAGACCTCCACTCTGCAAGCACACTTGATCCCTTTTCCATCTCAAATGTCACATCTCCATTGTGACAGCGGAAAATGGGCTCTGCACTAAGATGTTTAACAAGCAGGACATTTAAAGGGTCAGGATAAACATACTTATGGTAATTCCTGGTATGGTATTTGATCGTCTATTTCGTTGCCTGTTCCTCATTTCTCACAGCCAGTTTACTTTTGTCTGTCTTTCTATCTTCCCCTTCTGTCTTTTGATGACTGCCATATTCGCTGAATTTCCCCCCAGTGTTTACATATTTAAGCCATCTGCTCTGTCTCACGCTCCCATGGTGTCTAGTGGAAAAACTAGACCGATTTCCACATTTCCATCCTATTGCCAAGTGAATTCTAGGTAAACTTCAGAAAAATCACCAAAAAATAAGTGTGAATTAGGGTCCTTTCTTTCATCTTGGCTGTAGTGAATAGGTAGGCAGTAAAAAACACAACCCCCAGACAAGAAGTGTTTGAAGACCCGATCAGTCATGGGCAAAGTGCTGCTGTTGTTCTTTAGTAGAGGCTAATGTCGGGCCATTTTTCATGCTGTCTAAATATGAAAACAAGAAGTGCCCTTGGCAGGATTCTAACCGAGACGAGCCGCTTATGCTCGGAGAGAGCGGGTTTAACATTTCAGACAGGCTTCTGCTGGACAAATATTTTGAGACCTTTACGAAAATCCAAATCTTTTTCTGGGCCGTGCAACCAGACTAGAAATAATTTCTGTCTCTCCTCATTGTAAACATCCTGGATCAACAAAACGTTTTCATGCTTCACGCCAGATTGTTTTCCACTTGGTTCTTTTGCAACACTTTGCATCAGAGTTTCCACAAAATATTTGAAAGTAATAGAGGTCAATTGGCTGTGTGCGTCCGTGTATGCACAGGTGTTCATGGGAAATATCTTTAACATTGTTCTGAGGTGAGGTTGGTTTGAAGCCTTTATTGTGCCTGATTTATACTTGTGTTTGTGTGCTTGGCATCAGTGCATGGGAGCATTATTGTGTTGTACCTCTCATTAAGTAAATGTGTGTTTCATGGGTTTGAAAGGCTGCATATTTAACATAAAGGAGTACAAAGAGGCATTACTGTAATCATACCACTATTCCCATGATTTATAAAAAGATGCTGGAAGTTATAATGGGCAATAAATCAAGATTGTTTTATATCCTAAAGCAGGTATCAACAATATAAACTTCCAAATTAAGGATTGAAGAATTAAGGGGAAAGAATATTTGAAAAATCATGCTAATAATTTCCTCTAAGGTTCATGAAAAATCAGACCAGTAGTTTTTTTTTTTTATCCTGCTGAAGGAAGGCTTGAGAAAAAAACAACAAACACAACCCAAAACATAATTTCCTTGGTGAAGGTAATAATAACAAAATATTGACATCCAACATAAATTTGAATTTTCTAAAAATGTTTAGAACATACAGATGAGGGGAAAGGGCTAAAAGTCATTTTTTGTGCTCTGTTGGAAGCCCCCATCCCCTCACTCAATTAGCAGTAATTAAAATGGCCTCTTGCAGGAGTAACACATAATTAATAGTGTGTATGTGCTTCCAGTTTTTCTCTCGCTGTGTTTTTAATTCTTCTCCGAAATGCAAATGTAATTAAACTTCATAAACAGACGACTGATTAAGGGCAAATATTTGCCCTCTTAAAGCGGGTGGAGCATGAAATGATTTTAATTGAATCAAATGTTGTTTTCCTTCTCGCTGTTTGCAGAGATTGAAGCCAAGGAGGCCTGTGATTGGCTGCAAGCGGCCGGCTTCCCTCAGTACGTGCAATTATTCAAAGGTAAATATGAGGATGTTAATGTAATCAGACAGGCCGCAGAGTGTTCTCTAATATGATAAAAAAAAATGTGTCAGGGAGAGTCTTATTGTTATATTTGTGTGTGTGTGTGTGTGTGTGTGTGTGTGTGTGTGTGTGTGTGTGTGTGTGTGTGTGTGTGTGTGTGTGTGTGTGTGTGTGTGTGTGTGTGTGTGTGTGTGTGTGTGTGTGTCAGACTGCAGGTTCCCCATCGACTTTGAGTGGGCGAAGCGTGATCACCACTTCCTGGATAGAGATGCTCTGGATTCGCTCTGCAGGTAACAGAGGAGTACAGACGCATTACACAGGTTCTCAACATCAGCAGCTAACCCCTTTTAAACAGAACGATACAGCATTTTGCGAAAAGACAATACAGGGACAAGGTGGAGTCGAACTACAAGGGCTCCAACGCCAGAAATATGTGGTCTGGACTAAAAACAATAACAGACTACAAAAGGACAACGAGTGGTGCTGAGGAAGTGTCTGCATCTCTCCCAGATGAACTGAACACATTTTATGCACGCTTTGAGAAGCCCCCGGCTGTGGAGGCACAAAAGGCCCAGGATCCCTGCTCACTGGTTTTAACCAGTGCAGAAGTGTGTAGATCTCTGAAAAGGATCAACGCACACAGGGCTCCAGGACCTGATGGCATCCCTGGCCGTGCTCTCAAGGTGTGTGCAGTTCAGCTGGCAGATGTGTTCACAGACATTTTCAATAGGTCACTGCTCCAGTCTGTAGTCCCCACATGTTTTAAAGAGTCCATCATTGTCCCTGTCCCCAAAAAGACAAAACCCATCTGCCTCAATGACTACCGCCCAGTTGCACTCACCTCCATCATCATGAAGTGCTTTGAGCGGTTAGTCAAAACTTTTATCACCTCCTCCCTCCCTGACTCACTGGACCCCCTGCAGTTTGCCTACAGAGCAAACAGGTCCACGGATGATGCCATCTCCCTCACCCTCCACACTGCCCTCTCCCACCTGGACCAGAGGAACACTTATGTGAGAATGCTGTTCATTGACTACAGTTCAGCATTCAACACCATTGTGCCCTCCAAGCTCATCATTAAGCTCAGGGACCTTGGGCTCAACAGCGCCCTCTGTGACTGGATCATGAGCTTCCTGACGGGCAGATCCCAGGCAGTGCGGATGGGGAACATCACATCCTCCACCTTGACCCTCAACACCGGAGCCCCTCAGGGTTGTGTGCTCAGCCCTCTCCTCTACTCCCTGTTCACGCACGACTGCGTGGCCACACACAGCTCCAACACCATCATCAAGTTTGCTGACGACACGACCGTCATCGGCCTGATCACAGACGGCGACGAGACGGCGTACAGAGAGGAGGTCAGAGCCCTGACATCTTGGTGCCAGGACAACAACCTCCATCTCAACGTCAGCAAAACAAAGGAGCTGATTGTGGACTACAGGAAGAGGCAGAGAGAGGCACACACACCCATCACCATCGACGGAACTCCTGTGGAGAGAGTCAGCAGCTTCAGGTTCCTCGGGGTAAACATCAGTGAGGACCTGACATGGACACATCACACCAGGGTCATATCCAAGACGGCTCGACAGCGGCTCTTCTTCCTCCGCAGGCTGCGGAAGTTCAACATGGACTCCAGGATACTCTGCAACTTCTACAGGTGCACCATCGAGAGTATCCTGACTGGCTGCATCACCGCCTGGTATGGCAGTTGCACCGCCCTCAACCGTAAGACTCTACAGAGGGTGGTGAAAACTGCTCAGCACATCACCAGGACGGAGCTGCCATCCATGGAGGACCTCTACACCCAGCGGTGTAGGAAGAAGGCCGGTAGGATATTAAAGGACCCCCATCACCCCAGCAACAATCTGTTCTGTCTGCTGCCGTCTGGCAGACGGTACCGCAGCATCCGGACCAAGACCACCAGACTCAGAGACAGTTTTATACCACAGGCTATAAGACTACTGAACTCCTGAGCTGTGTGAATGTCTACTCACATCTGTTTATAGTACACACATACATATATATTATACACATCTGCCATACATATCTGTTTATAGTACACATATCTATATATTGTACATATCTGCCATATACATCTGCTATACATAATATATGCATCTGTCCATACCTCCTCATTCAACAGTGTAAAGTATTTAAATACTTTCAATGTATTCCACATATGTATATATTTCACATCCTCAAATCTTTATTGTTAATATTGTAAATATTCTTCTCTCTTTTTGCACTACTTTATTTATCTTTTGCACCATGCATGTTGAGTTGTTGGAGGAGCACGCGACATAAGATTTTCATTGCCAACATATACGCTGTATCTGCTGTGCATATGACCAATAAAACCTTGAAACCTTTATATCTTTGAAATAGTAGTACTTATCATCTTGATATAAATCTTTTTTTTCTGTTTTATTTTATCTTTAATTAGACACGTTACGTTACTAAGTATTCTGATTGTAATTGAAGAAAGATGCCACAATACTGCCTTTAGGGCTTGCTTTTTATATATTATTAAAATGGTTTCTTTTTCTAGCGCTTGTTGGCAAATTGTAATTCCACATATGGCAAATGTAAAATTCTTGCATACCATCTGAGTGTTATTATGTGACACAGCCTGTCCTAATACCATCCACTTCCTTTTGTCCTCATTCTTTTAGGAGATTAAACACTTTAAACAAATGTGTGGAAATGAGGCTGGAACCGCGGAGATCAAAACGAAGGGTGAGTGTTAAGACAAAACACAGAGAAACTAAAACACAGCAGGACGCTCATATCCAAGTAGATGGAGCCGCAGGGAGAGTCACACCGTGAAATCTCCTCGTAAAGCATCATATCATCTCACCAACATCAGCTGATCAGTCTTCCTCCTCCTCCTCCTACTCCTTAACAATTTATCTTTCTTGGACAAAGTGAAGTCTTGAAGGAAAACAGAAGCTGAAGTAAAACAAATTAATCAGATTTTTGCTGCATGCAAATGTCCAACATTTGAAGGTGGTTCTGCCTGCAAACAAGTTCCCTAACAGGCACAATCAAAGCACGTTTTAATCAAATCAAAAATTCCAGTTATATATCTTTGGAAATGCCAAATGCAAAAAAAGAAATATAGCTTGATGTGTTTTTTTTATCATAAATTAGTTTTACATTTAATTTCCAATTCAAACAAAATGATCATACTTGCTCAATCCACAATTTACACTTAAAGCATTTTAAGTATATATTACCCTATACTGTAGATATTAGGTAGGGCTTTTATCAGATTTTTTTAGTTTGAATGTGTAATGAAGTTCAGGTTTCTGTTAATTATTGAAAAGCTCTGTGTATTTTTGTATTATTTTATATGTATTACCCTGATATATTTATTAAATACATGAAACAGTATGACTTGGTTGTATAATTCATTTTCTTGCATTTTCTGGTTTTCTTCTTCCAGGGAGATGACTTTAACGGAGAAGACTTCTGTGCCATCAGCCCCAACTGGAGCTATGACAGGCAGGCGAGACGATGGCGACGCCTCGACTCAACGATGACCATCCTGCGCCTGTCCGACAGTCCCACCGGAGCTCCAGATGTGTCTCTGTGTGACGCCAGTGACCTCCAGGATGTGTGTTCCATCCACAGCTCCAGCAGCACTGAGAGTGAAGGCCACCAAAAGAGTCACAGAGACGCGGCCACAACGAAAAACGCCTCCATCAGCATCACAGACGAACAGGAGACCAGCAGGAGCTCTTCCCGCTGCTCCTCCACGAGCAAGATGCTTTCTCAGGACCCCTCGTATAGCGGACCGTCCTCCCCTGGTGGAAGTGGTGGAGGATCGTCCACCATGAGTCTGGACGCTGAAGGCTGCTTCCCAGACAAACCACCAAGGAAGAAGGGCAGCAGCCTGCTGAGGAAGATGGAGAAACTGAGGATGAGGGGACCCACCGGCTTCCTCGCTTCTGCTCACATTGGAGGTGGTAATAGCCGGAATCGGACCAGGCACATTATTCAGGTCCAGGAGGAGGAGAGGAGGAAGACGCTTAACAGCCCATCAAGGTAAAGATGGTAGATTGCAATCTTTCAAAAACCGAGACCGTTTTGAAAAGCTTCAAAATCGGGGCCCTTAAACTATTTACAATATATCTTCCTGTTGCGTCTAGAAATGCAAAGAGTTCATGTAATATGCAAAAACATCTACAACACCTTACACTGACCAAATACCCTGAAACTAAACAAATTGAACTCTAACTACTATGGTAAATTTTGATCTTTCAAAAGCTTAGAACGAGTTTGTTTTACAACACGTACAACTTTAAGATTATGCTCTCAGACTTATTTTTAACCAGATCCCAAAGTTGTAGTAAATAAAAAAATGTGTCAAGTTAAGTTAATGCATTGTTAGAAACAAAAGTGTACTTCAACTGAGAGACGTAGGGAGATATATCACTTCCAATCCCATCAATCAATCAATCACACACTACTTTATTCAATAGCAGTTAGAAATGCAATAACTGAAAGAATGGAGGTATGTGAAATGGCACACCCCGGTAAGCTATCCGAAAGCTTAAAAATAGGGGCCCAGAAGCTAAATAGAAAATATTTAAAATGTATTTTTACTGGTTTTCTCTTCCCAGTAGAAAGAGTTAATGTATTAAACAAAATCATCCAGAACCTACAAACACCTTACACTTACAAAATGCCTTCAGAACTAAACGAATTAAACTCTAATTACTTAATTATCTCTAAACATTGGTAATAGGTAGGATTTAATAAACAAAGAAGTATGACAGAGGGAGAAAAGGTACAAAATAAATGGATTTTAGAGGAATTCTTTCAAAAGTCCCCAGCCTGTTGGTATAGTCAACCTTACACTCTTCAAGATTGATTGAAATGGGTTAAAGATGTTTATTCTTGTGGATTGAATTGATGTTCTTCCCAACAGCCGTGCATCTTCCTCCTCGTCTCCTCACACCATCAGCAGCAACAGCAGTAACAGCCAATCAGAGAGCAGCAGCACTGTCAGCACGCCGAGCCCGGTCACCCGAGTCAGGAGCAACTGCAAACGCTCTAACAGTGGCGTCGAGGGTGGAACGAGCCAGAACAACCAGAACCACACAGGAACAGAGGTCAGTCCAATAAAATGTTTCTTCTCAATATACTGTTGTAAAGAAAAGTTACTTTACGAGCCCCAATTGTCCTTACTCAAATATTTAAGATTAATTCAACACAAATCTAATCAAAAAAGACCTTGGTGAAGTGTGCAAAGACACAGTCAATCCAAAACATAACATGGCTTTTGCTAATTTGATCAGAATCCTTTAATGCTAAGCAGGGTCTACACATACAAGGAATTTGCTTAGGTGAGTCATGGTGCATTGATAAACACAGTAGGAGGAATGAAGTTGTAAAAAACGTGCAAATATTCCAAAGTTTACATACTTAGTTTATCGATCCCTGAGGGGAAATTCAAAGTTTTCACTCTGTTGTTATTTTGCACACATTATACACAAGCCCAAAATACACACACATTTACAAACAGGACATATACACATACATTAACGGAGAGAACGAGGGCATTGAGCGGTAGGGGGTTTGCTGCGTTGCTCAGTCGGACATCGGCAGTGCCCAAGAGGCGAACATATCTCCAGCTACCAGCTGCCAACTGTAGCCAAATGACATATAAGCACTGCACCTTGGAGGAGGCAAAACAATGCTACTTACCATGGGACTCAGTCCTCAACTTATCTTAACTGACAGACACCCAGAGCAGCCTCACATACTCAAGTGTGAAGTACTCTGAGGAATTCCAAATGCCAAACCATGACTTCACATACCTTCATGTCTAATAGATGTTTCCCGTGATTCAGAGCAAACTGATTCAGTGCCATTCTGTGCATAAAAAGAGGAAATTTTAAGGACTGAAACCCAAATTCACCAACATTATTTCAACTTTTGGATGAGGATGTACTCTTTTCTGGTATATTAGTTCAAATTACACAAACCATATGTTTTTATTTCATTTGAATGAACTTTTTCTAAATGTTAACCATGTTCAACAGTCTTTATGCTGACCCAATAAACTGGGCTATCTGAGGGCCTTGACTTAAGGGTTTAAAAGGAAAGAGACCGGTTTAACAAATGGTTTTTACCAATTGACTCTGTCACTGTGGCAGTGGGCCTTTCATTTAGACATGTTTTATTTATATGTTGCATTGACTCGAAGCAGCTTCTAACCTTTTCAAAATGAGTACATTTGACATTATATATAGTATAGTAATTTTTTTTAATTTACATTGAGGGATATTCTCAATAGTATTGAATGAATAGAGATCCTGTTTTTCAACACTTTATTCACAGATAATGTCATTATTACCTTTTGAATTTTTCTTTGTTTTAAACCTCCACTGATCCGTCTGTTGCTCCTCTTAGGAGTATAGGAACCAGATCAACAACAACAACAGCAGCCACCAGAGTCTGGTCTTCCAGATGCCCCAGGGACACAAACCAGGGACCTTCCCCACCTCTCTGGCTCATAAACACACCATCCTGTCCACCATCATCGACAGCAACTCCGTCAACTGGAGGACCGGGAGCTTTCACGGTTACCGGGGGCAAAACAGTTGCCGTCTGGGGACATCATCTCTGGCCACTAGTGACCAGGACACCTCGTGTACTTCTCCTTGTGAAGCCGTCCGCAGTCCGCTTGCCGTGCTGGATCATCGGCTGAGTATCTACGACAACGTGCCAGACGACCAGCAACTGTCTGAAAGTGAAGGTGGCAGTGGGGGAAGTGGAAGCGACGCAGAACGAATGGGAGAGGAGTCAGAGGTAGGTCTAAAACTATTACTCCACTTTATTTTTTATACTTAGATTATTTTGCTCAGGGAAAAATAGGGCTGTCTCAGGCCTTAAAAATGCTTACTTGTTAACAATGTGGATGTTGAATACAACAAAATAATCTCATAATCCGATCTGCCTTATGCAGGTGTGAAGGTGTGAATTCCTCTCGTGTTCTCCATTTTTCACCACTTCCAGCACTTTTCATGCATGAACAAGACAATAAACATCTTCGAGACAAGCTTGCACGAAAGTCTGTGCCATAATCCCTATGTGACAATGGATTGGATAAACACATAAATACAAAGTCACGCAAAGGACAGAGAAATATTTTCTTATCTTTTTCCCAGCTTTCGATTTTTCCCATTTGGAAGAGTTTAAAATGTTTTTCCTTTTTTAATTGTAATCAGAAAATTAAGGATTTAAAGGTCTTCAAAGTCTGCATACTTTGAAGATTTACTGAGTCGTCATTACCTCTTACTCGTTCAAATACATTAAAATATTAAAAGGTCTGGCCTGGTTAAAACACTTTTCTCTAAAAGTGTATGGTTTCAACTAAATAGTCTTTTTTTTTTTACCTTGATGCAAAACATCTTTCGAAACATGGGAATAAGAATGAACAATAACCAAGGAAAAGAAAATGCGCTAACAGATAGACAAAGAAAATGAGTACAGGGACAAACTCACACTGTACAAGAATGACCACAGCCAAGGTATAGCTAACAAATCAAGTGCTCAAAATAAATATCGTACAATGTTTGTGAAGCCAACTCCTCGAGTTGATGTCTAGAGTTTTAGTTTCAGTTTTAAATTGATGACATTGTTGGAAGTAAAGTTCTAACTTTAAATGGTAGAAACTGTGACGCTGCAGAGTGGATCTGTCCATGGTGCTGAACCATCACTGTCACTACAATGGATGGGTGACTTCAAAGGCCCAGATATACTGTGTTATATTTCTGATTCCCCTGGCTATGAATGTGAATGTGAATATTTAGTCCAAAATGACAGAAAAGGTCAGAGAAATATTTTTAAAAAGATCACTTGTTGGGGTTGTGGGTGGTCACTGCTGTAGATATATGTACTATACTGTATACTGTACTACGTAATATATGTATGCACAAGGCTGTAAAGTTCAATACATTTAGAAAACGTTTTAGAAAGATATTAATACAGTGAACAGAAGGAAGATTCTGTATAGTTCTCTCTTTTATTGACTTTTCTGCCTCTACTTTAGAAAGTCCCCTTCAAAAAGTTTAAATTAAAATCGATACGAACACAGATCATTCAGTCAAGGATATATGGCTCTGCTGAACCAAGCACCATATAGAATTTCCCCATGAAGCCAGAAATCATTTCATGAGTGATCGAATTACATTTTAGATTAAAATGATACAATAAACCATTTAAGTTAATTATGCTGCTTCAAGCATGTTACTTTCTATAGTAGAAGAGAACCTATTGGAATATAAATGGAACCCATCTTGACAAGAAAGATGGCAGACATAGAAGTAAAACGTAATGACGTGACATATGACATGAAATATGACATACAGTAAAGTCTTAAATAATGGATTTTAAGGAACCATTTACTTTGGAGAAATTGATTTATAACTTCCTTCCAAAATTGGTTTATGGCAATAATATCCTTTAAATCAGACGACTGAAGAAAAAGTTGAAGAATAAAATGATTCAGCTCTATTTTTCTGGATTTCAAAAATAATGATTGTGATGTTTTCTCACTAAATAAAAATACTTACCACTATAGGCTGCCTTTGGTACTTTTAGTCCTAGATTTTTGATTTGTTTTCTCTTTCCTTCCAAGGTGAGTGAATTGTTGCCAGGCGAAGACGTTTTCTCTGCTTTGGACAGCGTTTTGGAGAGGATTGGCGACCTCCAACAACTGGTCTCCACCTGGTCTGAAAGTCTGTCTGAGGACGACTGCCAGAGAGGTTCCTCGTCCTTGTCCTCGTCCTCCTCTTCGTCTTCTTCTCAGGACTCTCCTACCCGAGGCTCCTCAGCAGCCTCCCCTTGCCCCTCTTCCCCCAGCCACATCCACCTGGAGGTGCAGCATGAGGAGGCACCTGAGACCGGAGAGCAGCCAAAGACCAGATCGCCACAACCCAGGAGCAGGTGATGCAAGAAAATAAATAATGCAACTAAATCAAGTGGTCTTTATAGAAAATGTAATAATAATAATCATTTTTAACTATGAATAATTATGAATAATAAATAATAATAATAATAACACATAGATACAAGAAATAATAATTATAAATACGTATAACAATGATGATAATAATAACAAATAGATACATTATTTGCCCTGGACATTTGTAAATGTAAGCCTATGTGTCCAGAAGCGCTCTAATAAAATGTATTTATTGTAAGTCGCTTTGGATAAAAACATTAGCTAAATGAAATTTAAAGTGAAGGGAATAAATTCCCTTTAGGCATCAACTGAAATAAAGGTGGAGTTAATAATAGGCACTTAAAATAAAAGCAGTTACCTCATGGAGAATAGTTTTGATTGCCTCGTTATAGTGCTGCTTTTTAGTTCTCTTTTTTGTAACGTATTTATTCTGAATAAAAAGCTATGAGGCCTCTCCTGTAATGTAGAGTCAGCCACATCATCAGTGCTGCTTCTGGATGCTGCTTTAGTTGCTTTTTAGGTTTAATATAAGTGTTATAATTGCTTGTTTACTTGCCAACTAATCATTTGTATAGCTTTTTACTAAATGTTAACATTAATAGGCTTTGCACAGGCCTACCTGCCTAAAGTTAAACCAAATTCTGACAATGTAGAATTGAGCAAGACAAGCATATACAAATATATGCATGTTAACAATCTTTGTGGTTTTAACATTTCAAAATGTTGACCGTTGTGTGCTAAATGTTGGAATAATAGCATCCGGTAGTTGTGCGATGCTGACATGCCAAAGTTAAGGCTAAATGAAGTTGTGCCGAATATATTTGAATGATAATGGTCATTTTCTACAATTGTAGATGTGTTTAAATAAAGCTGAGAGTCTTAAAATATAGATACATTATCTAAAATGTGCAACATACAGTATAGATGATTAACCATTTTAATTGAATAAAGTCTAAGTAAAATCACTTGGCCTTTCTTTTCAACAATATATCTCCTACTTCTTTTGAATGTAGAACTAGCATTAAAGTGTGTTTGTGAGTTTTTCGTGTCTATTTTTGTACTTATCTGTTGTGGCTGCTGTGTTTACAGCAGGGTGAGTCGGCAGCTGCTCTGGTCCAGTGAGCAGAGCCTGGCCTCTAGTCCAGGAGTGGAGAGCCAGTCTGTGTCCCAGTTCCTCCTGCTGCAGAAACACTCTCTGCTCAAACTCACCGCTCTGATGGACAAATACTCCCCGTGCAGTAAGCAGGGCTGGAACTGGTAAGAAGTGTGAAAGGACTCAGGTTTGTTGGGCTTATTTCATGCTTAGAAATACATGCGAGGGGTGAGGAGAGGTTAAGGACAGGGTTAGCATGAAGGTGAGAAACTCCTCTTCCTGCACACCTGCATGGGGGAAACTTTGTCTAGGAAACAACTATGGAAAGGAAGGCAGGTGGGTGGGCGAAGGGTAAATATTTCAGGCAGCCTATTTAGAAGATTCATTCATTATTCATGGGTGCAACCTTGCCTCAGTTTAAAAAACCAACAACAACAGCAGCATGCTTCAAGTAGAATAAACTCCCTTCCAAAAAAACCCCGGGGAAAGACTGCAGGTGCTTCACCTTCTGTCTGTGTTCCCGGAAAATCACAACAAGCTTTGTATCTGTCAACCTTTCGGCTTGCTGGTTATCTGCTTAAGCATTGTGACCTGTTTTTCTACGGCCCTATATTTATTTCCCACTCAAATAGTAAATATTTCAAAGATTGTAAAGTTTAGAAGGAGGTTGAGGTCAGCTCGGTGAAGTTACAATAGTTTAAGGTATTTTATAGACATTTAGTCCGGGCTTCTTACTCAATTTCACAGACTGTCTGTAGTCAGAGAAGGTTAAGCTTTTGTTTTGAACCTTAAATAACAGTTACTTTTCAATAGGAATATTTATGTGAAAATTCAATAAAGTTTGGATTTTGTTTCAATAACCTCCATGTCATTTGACCCGTCAAATCCTAATTGATACCACTGAAGAAGCAAGATACACCTCTTTCTATTTGATTTGAGGGTTTATTTTATTTTATATAAATATTTTTGTGAAGAAAAAAATCGGATTTTTCTCTTAAACTCTTGAATTTCTTTCAATGTCTTCCATATCATGTGATCTTATGTCTTCAATCCAATACTGCCTTGTATTACTACGACGAGTGGAACATAGCTCTTTCAAAGAGGTTTGTGTTTTTTGTTTTGTGTTTAAAGGTATTAAGGTCTTATAAACACTTAAGACCAAAAAAGAAAAAGTGCGTCTTATTTGTCCAGTGAAATTATGACATGCAAAATTGATTCGCAGTCATTCGGTCAAGTGCTATAGAAGCTATTGAAAAAAAGTAGGACTTTTCAGTACAAAAAAGCTGAACTAGCATACTCATACTGTATATAGGATAATACAAAAATAATAAAAGGTGGACTTGAATCCAATGAAAAAGAGGTGCCCATACTTTTACAATTCTGCATTGATTAGGAGTCATAAGGTCACATGATATGGGAATTGTTGAAAAAAACTGAAAAGATCTTTGATTAAAATGTTTATGTTCAATCGATTCAAGACATCAGTAATCAAATAGGGTGCGCCATATAAAACTAATCATTATTGCATAGTTTTCCTGAATATGAGCAAGTTAGCACAGTGATATTAAAAATAGATTGTGGGTTATTTCCCTCCGGCAAAGTCTCCAGCAAAGCCAACTTACTGAAAGTGTTCAGAAAGGGGCTGAAAATATACCAGATTTAGCTGGACTGCACTTCAAAGTCTGTGAATTTGTGAGTGTGGAGATTTGGATTTGGCCACTCTGTGTCTGTAACATCCTTAGAGAGGTGGTGAGGGTACGGCAACCCCAAAGGGACAGCATTAGGACAAAGAGGGGAATTAGAACAAGTTGAGTTCTGTGTCACTCTAATAAGGTTTTGTAGACTGTTGAGCACAAGTTGGGATGTAAAGCGTGGGATGTTTTTACTGCACTTTCTATTGACATATGGAACTAATGAGATCAGTGTTTTGCCTCCTACACTATTTTCTTGTTTTTGGAATGAGCTCTCTTGCAAAATAAACACAGTTTAATTTGAATAATAATACAGTAATTAGTTGTGTTCTCTGCTGAAAATATGTATTCTCTAATGGGTTTCGGTGTAAAGACATGACCTGCTTATTTACTGCTTTAGTGAAAAAGCAATTGGATTTTTTGTAGGGACTTTTATACTCAATGAGATAAGCCTGGATGGGGGAATTGAGAATTAAACACAAGAAAAACTCCTTAAATTAGTCCTCAAAGATATGCGTCTTTAATTTTCAGGATCAAACATGTGTTCATGGGGAGACTCAGGAAAAACAGCCGCGCCGTTGAAGCAGGTTGAAAAGCATCAGCCCGGTTTCATGTAGTTCAGTTTTAGCATTTCAAACCGTTCCATTTTCCAGAGATTAAACTTTAATAAATCACATGAAAGGGAGCTAAATTGAGAAGAAATCATGTCAAAACTGACCTCTACGAGTAAAAGGAAGAACACATCCAGTTATAATTTTGTTCAACAAAGCAGGAGTTTAAAAAATGCAAATCACCTGTTCTAACACAAATGATGGGGAAATCATGTTCCTTTACGGACCTATCTTGTATTATTGTGACAATAATACAATTGAATAAGCGTAGTTTTTATTTCATCCCACAAAATACGGTAAGTTAAGGAAAATTATTGTAGTGTTGTTAAAAGCTCTGTCTGTTTTTGACATGTTTGGGAAAGGCATTACTTTTGGTTGAATACGAACAACTTCAGACAATGTCATCTTTAAAAAAAAAGGTCAAAGTTAAACGGATGTGTCCCCAAGACGTGAGTTAGCTGTGAAGTCTAACAGTTTTGGCAAATCTTTAACTATGTATTCCATCAAGAACAACCTGGTTCCAATATATTTGATCAGAAACCTTGGATATCTTGTCCATGTAAAAAAAGATCTCAATCGGACAGGAATTGATTGTAAGACATAGACTAAATGAACAAATCCCTACATTCTTTTTTTGTAAAAGTTATATTTATACAGCATATTGGCCATGAACTCCAGAAAAAGAGAAAAATAAGCTCTCCAGGCTTTAACAATCAGTTGAAGTCTTGTTATTTCAATGATTTAATCATCGATGCCAACGCGAGTGCTAGATTAATAAAAATACAGCAATTAACTGCTGATTAGGACGGATGATAGTCTGAGGCACTTCCCTCAAAATAGCCCTTTGTTTCTGATAGCCGCTGTTAGAAGTGGAAGGAAAAACCAAGGGATGAAAAGAGAGATGAAAAGCTTTTAAAGTGCATGTGTGATATCATTTTCTCTTTGTACTTTGGTGGATGCTACAGGGTCAGCATGTGGATAATAGCAAGTACAGAAGAGGTTTCATTTATGATTGCTAGAGTTCTGTGGGTCTTGCCTCTGTTGAACGTTTCTATTACAAGACTGCCGTTTTATCAAGGCTTGGAATCTAATAAATATTGCAGCTTTCGATGAATCCAAGCTTTCTGTACTGCTGCATGTTTTTCCTCCAAAGCTGATTTGAATGGCAAACACATTATAGAGATCACTTGGGATTTATGTTATCAAAAACTGTTTTGGCTCTTTGTTCCACACGCAATAGCCAAGAAAGGCATTTTTTTCACACCTGACATATCCTTACAAATTTGAAGGATATGCAAAACAATTTCTAAAAACTCTTCAACATATCTTAACCTTTCTCTCTGCACTTGTTCTCACTGTCTGAATGCTCTCTGAAGGATTTAATGAATTCTCTCTCACCTGCAGGACTGTTCCCAAACCGCAGAGGAAGACCAAGGTGATGGAGGTGAAAGGTCAGCGGGTTTTTGGAGTTCCTCTTCTCTCCACCGTCCAGCAGACAGGAGAGCCACTTCCTCCCAGCATCCTCAGGGCCCTGGTCTACCTAAGGACCGAGTGCTTGGACCAGGTAATGGAGCCATAAGAGGCCTGCAGGGATTTAAAAAAAACTAGTAACACGCTGTCTGTATCTTGAGAGTTTAAAGGATTTAAAGGCTTTATCGTCATATGCACAGTAGCTACAGTGTAGTCATTGGCAATGATATTCTGAAGTAAAAGACAAATAACACAAGAGAGGATATTCATGCATGTAAGCGCTTTTATAAAATGTTTTTTATTGTCTTCTCTTTTAGGTGGGTCTTTTCCGTAAGTCTGGGGTAAAGTCTCGTATCCAGTACCTCAGAGAGCTGGTGGAGTCGGACCCGTTAGGTGTTTTATACGACGGTCAGTCCGCCTTCGACGTGGCCGACATGGTGAAGCAGTACTTCCGAGACCTGCCTGAACCTATCTTCACCAGCAAACTCTGCGAGTCCTTCCTCCACATTTACCAATGTGAGCAATTACTACTGTTAGCATGAGGCCAGCATTGAGAAGATAACATTTCCACTTCTGTGTAATTTATTTACAGTTAAATCCTGTCAGCATTTTTTCTCACATGACCTCTTTCGATCCAATCCTGCCTAGTGTAGGCTTTATGTTAAAACACTAGGGCGAATTAGACTGCTGTGAACTTGGCAAGCAATAAGCTTAGCTAGCTAACTTAGCTGGCAATTAGCAAGCTAAAAACGTTTTCATTTAAGTATCCCCTCTTCTATCCTTGCTTGTTTCTTTTTTCTAAAGTTTCATTAAAATTCAAAAACAAAAAACTAACATGTTATTTTTTGTTTGCAGATTTCCCCAAGGATCAGCAACTGGTTGCAGCTCAGGCGGCCATCTTGCTTCTTCCTGATGAAAACAGGGTGGCCCTACGTACGCTGCTCTTCTTCCTGCGGGACGTGGTGGCCTGTGTGGAGGAGAACCAGATGACTCCAACCAACATCGCAGTTTGCCTGGCACCGTCACTTTTCCACCTCAACACCCTGAAGAGAGAAGCCAACGCTCGGTGAGCCACAGACACAACCACAGACACTGTCCAGATATTGTTAGATAAGATCTGACTCCCAACTTTTTTTAATTAAGGTAACTTTTATCCTGTCCATGTTAAATATGGAGCACATTGTCACAGTTACATACGTTTTTACAGTGGTTATATAAGACTGTTAGTTATTAAGTTCAGTCCAACCTAACTTAGATTTTAGTTTTGTAATAGGAAAAAAGAGCATGGAAATCATATATTTCTGTTATTCTGTGAAAGTTGGCTCATTATCTGAAAAGTTTGTATATGATATTTCATCTGGGGTTTCATCAGTCTTTCTGTTGAACACATCACAAAAACAGTTTTAACAACAAAAATGTCTAAATGTTTCAGTTTAATTACCGTAAAGAAGTTTAAAATATCTACACGTTGTTTGATCTAATGTACTGAAATGTTTTAAAATCAATGGCTGCCTGGAAGATTGGATTCAAATATTAAAACCTACAGTAATATTTATTAAAATGTAATACATTAAATTTATAATTTAATATGTCATAAAATATAATATAATCAGTAGTTAGGAAGCTAAAACAAGCAAAAGCACTGGTTTGATGCCCTTAAGTAAAGTACGTAAAAGAACGTAGTAAAGAACCTCTGACTTTTGTAATAGTTCTGGTAGCCGTCTATGCTATCAAGTGTCATATCATGTATCAAACTAATGGAGAAGAGTCCTAGGGTATGAAAACATAATTTTAAAAAATCACATACAATGTGATTGAACTGTGCAAAGAAACTTGAAAAATTGTTAAATTCTGAATTATTTTATTATTACTGCACTATGCTTTGTTTTGGCTTCAGGCTTTGACTTCCTCATGGTTCACTTTTAGAAATCTCAGCTTCTGATTTAGCTCTAGATCCTCACTTCCCCTTTGATTATTTCCATGCTTGTGTGTCTGAATGTGTGTGTGTTAGCACGTTCAAATTTGAGTGCCGTAGAAACTTGTTTTTCTTTCCTCCTTTTGTTGCTTCATTAGCTTCATGTTTCAAAAGTTCTCACTTCTCACGGATGAAATCACCTCTGGATCAGATCCAGCTGTTACACTCACACTTTCACTCACAGTTTACACAAGGACCACATTACATAACCTCCACTCATTTCCATCCGGCCTCAATTTCATTTTTCTTTTTGGAAACATAAGCGGGGCATTACAACAATTGTAGAGAACAGGGAGACACAGACATATATGGGAGACAGCATGAGGGGAGAAGTATAATGAGTAAACAGTTTAGAATTTGTACAATTAGGATTTAAACTTAATTATTAAGTGACACCATTCATCTAAGCTCACAGTGAGTTCTTGGTCACTGTAATTATTCATGACTGCATTCTCTGACATCAATGGTAGTACACATTGTTGTACATCTGAGATAGACATAAATATAAAGAGTTAGGCTGTTGTTTTTCTACTCTGTTATTGCATCTCTCGGGACTTCCTGTCTGTGGCTCCAAGTTAAGATCCGACATAAATCTTTAAAACAACAGTTCACAAATATAAAGCGTTCTTAAAATGAGCTTAGTCCTTACCTCAAACAGTTGATCTCTGTAGGTTTTATCAAACAACAGGAAAAACAGCATTTGTTTGCAACTATTTTCAGCGGCAGATTAATCCATTCAGTATTCTAGTGAGTGTTTGGGAAGCAGAATGGTAATCTTGGAAATAAGTCAGAATGAACTACATGTTGTGCTCATGGTAATGGAGATGTGGCTCAGTGATGGGTTTTTAATAGTTTTTGGACCACAATGGAGCTCTATCGCACAGAGGAAGAAGATATATCAGGTTTTGATAAACATCATTTATCTATGTATTTCAGAACCAGAATACTTTATATTTCATTTGTTAGTGTGTTTGGTGACAGTTGAAAAAAAAATACAAACAGTATAAAAACAAAAGAAGTTAAAGTAAAACAAACTTTTTAAACATTTTTATCATTTATCTTGTTCCCTTCTACCATAATCTTCCACGTTTTTCTGACATCATGATTTTCTCTATCATCCCTTACGTCATCTCTCTGCCACATTTTTCTGTCTTTGCCTCCCCTCGCATCTCCTCCTCCTTGTTTTCTCATTCTGTAATCGTTCTCCTTTCCCTAACTCCTCTTCCTCCTGTACTCTCCTCCCTTCATTTCATCTCAACTTTTCCTGTTTCCACTTTAAGCTTTCGTCTTTCCTTTAAACAGACAATACAGTAGATGGAAATGACATAACGACACAATCAGCACTTTGTGCCTCCCGTCTCCTGGAAGCCAGCGTCCCGCCCTGTCAGAAATCATGTCGCACTTTGAGCCGGGTACAATAACTCTGAAAATTGGCTGATGCTTGCAGCTGTTCTCCCACAGATCTATAAAATCTTATCTTTCTCGCTCATGTTTCTGTCTGACAGAACTTACTGCTCCAACTGAGATATATACTTTTTTAATGGCCCATATTGTTATCAATGCAGCTTGGTTTGTTGTTTGGTATCATTCCCAAATGTCTCTATTTTCAGTCAGTCAGTACTATTTGGTACGATAAAATGCTTTTTATTGTCAAAAAATCAGAGAAAACAACTTTCTGTTGTGCAAGCTTTACAAAAAAATCTGAAAATGCCAGTTGTGACAAACTGCTGCTGATTCCCATCTGCTGCTTGTAAAAACTGATTTAGCACAAACTCTACCTGCATTCTTAGAAATTAGTACAGTAGGAGTCCATGTCTGCCCCCTAAAGTACAAATTACACTAATGCACCCCTTAGGGCCAAATACGGGACCTGTACATACCTCTTTGAGGGCAAAATTAGATATATGTTCCAGAGCATAAAAAGGCACAAGTATAGCATTTTTTCTAAACGTTAAGGTACAATATGATGAGACAGAGTGTGTAGGCCAAACAAAATGTTAATAAAATATCAATTTCACATGTTTCACTCTCCCCCCATTCCTTTCAAACTCTCAAAATGGTCCAAAAAAGGTTAGCACGTGATTGAGTTTCTCATTCTGTTATGCCCCTATCCAAGTCAGTGTTATAATCAACCAAAGATACTGTTGAGTAATTAGTGAAAATGAATTCCTATGTTTTTATTTCTATATAAGTCTATCTATTCAATAATTAGACAGTATACCAATTATGGTAGAATGTTATTTCATTTGAAGAATTAGTAGAAATAAAAGGTCATAGGTCATTACTAGATCACACCAGGCAGGTAGTAAAAGCTGTGATGTCCATCTAAATCTTTTTGCTGGTGTCTTTGTCTCTTGGATTGCAGGCTGTTTGTTTTCACATGATCTATTTGTTCTTGGTCGAGTTTTTCAATTTAAACCTTCACTGTTAAAAAACATCCAATTCAGCTTCCAACAGGCTCTTTGTGTCTAGCAGTCAGTTGCTCAGACTTTCCTTCACAAAGACAATAAATCTTGGCCTTGTTCCTGTTGCTGTTGCAGATCCAGTCACAGGAAGTACAGCTTGGGCCGCCCGGACCAGCGGGACCTGAGTGAGAACCTGGCCGCCACGCAGGGCCTCGCAAACATGATCACTGAGGCCCAGAGACTCTTTCAGGTACAGCAACCAAAAAACCTGGTGTCGTACATTGTTTTCTGATATTTTTGACATACTATACTAGGACTTTTGTGTAATAAAACATTTTAACAAATAACATATACACTTTGTAGCTTCCTGAGTTTTGGCCCTGTCAGCTCTTGAGTGCTGCAGGCTCTACCGAGGATTCGCTCTCTGAGGAAGGAGAAGGGCTGGTGACCTTCAGTCCGAGTGGAGGTGAGCAGGAGGAGCAGGATGAGAGACGGATCAAGCTGCAGCTGAACACCCAGCAGCTCCTGAAGGAGGCCAGGGAGAGGAGCCGGGGCTGGGAGAGCCGGCCAGCTCCAGAGCCAGTGGAGCTGGCCTCCAAGAAGGTAAATCAATGGATTCCAACACTTTATTTGTCATATGCGGAATTGCTACAGTGAAGAGGTTGGCAGTGAAAATCTCAACAATGCAATATACTATATACTTAACATAGAAAGAGACATGACATAAACTTGTGCAATAGAGGGAAGGAGAAAGGATTTAGGCCTACAGAGGAGATATTTCAGTTTCTTACTACACTCTATTTCAAACAGGACTGTCAATGTGTAGTGGGAAGGAATTTTGATTTTTGATTGTCCTGTTAAAAGTAACAAAAATATAATACAGATTTAAAAAATAGAAAGAAAATAGTCCTCCCGTCATCCTATTTTTCCATTTGCCCGCAGATGGACGATGGCTGCCCGCTGTGGATGTGGCGTGGCTCTGTGGAAGTGGACGCCCCCCAGAAGGAGCTGCTGCACCGGCTGCTGAGGGAGCAGCAGTTGTGGGAGGGAAGCCTGCGCCAGGCCTCCATCATTCAGACCCTGTCCAAGGATGCAGAGGTCTACCGCTACCTGCTCCACAGCTCTGGCCTCGGCCTGGGCTCCTGGCCCCCACAGGAACATCTACTGCTCAGGTAATGAAGCCAGCGAGCCCCAGGCTTTATGGCCCTCTGGGTTTTAACCCGCTGAGCTCTACAGAGCAGACAGAACGGAAAAGTCAAAGACTAAAATACTCTGAATGTGTCAGTTTGATTTAAAAGTAGGAGGCAGCAGTGTGTGTGTGTGTGTGTGTGTGTGTGTGTGTGTGTGTGTGTGTGTGTGTGTGTGTGTGTGTGTGTGTGTGTGTGTGTGTGTGTGTGTGTGTGTGTGTGTGTGTGTGTGTGTGTGTGTGTGTGTGTGTGTGTGTGTGTGTGTGTGTGTGTGTGTGTGTGTGTGTGGTTTGATACAATTTTAATCCAACCCTCAAGTCAGATGAGACCTGACAGTATCTGAGTCTGCAGCTGGATCCCATCAAACTGAGTAGCCTTTTTCTTACTTCCTCTCCTTATTACAACGTACATGAACCTCTAGTTACGGAGTAAGACATTAACATCAGCAGTCTTACAGTTATACAAGCAAATCATTCCTAATTATTGTCAACATCCCAGCAAAAAAGACAAAAAACAACAATGTGCTTGTCTGACTCTAAATAATTTCTGACTTCCTGTCTCTGGCTCTCAGCCCCAGGCCCATTGTCTCCTGCTGAAAAAGTAAATCTTTAAAAATAGACATTAATAGTTTATTATTTTATGTTTCATGGTAGTTGTCTTTTTCCTGTGTGGCCATCTATCAAGAGGAAAATGCAAGACAAAAAGTTTAAAACTGTGCTTTGGTAAATCTTATGAACTGACATGAGTGGGAAACTTATGCTTATGATTTCAATTTTAAAAAAGGTCAGATGGCAGATGTTGCCTTTGTCATGCTTGCAGGGCATTTTGTTCTTGTTTTATTCACCAAATACACAGGGTTAGGGTTGCTTGAGTTGAGTATCTAAAATACCGTTTGTATTTTCTGATATTTTCTGAAATATATTAACATTATAATAAGGTAATACTGTATATATTATACCCTGGCGTTTTTTTACGTACTATACTATGACATAGTATTTAGTATTATGTATGACGGTACTACTTTGTTTAACATGCTATAAAAGCAGTCACTTTCATGTGTCACATTTGGATTCTCTTTCCTGATAATCTCCTCTCCTCTCAGGATGTGGCAGGCAGACCCGTCCTCTGGTCCTCTGTACCTGTCCTCTGTTTCCACAGAGCACCCAGAGGTGCTGACGGAGGGGGTCAGGGCCCACGTCCACTCCTGCCTTTACCTGTTGGAGCCAACCGGAGCCAGGAAGACCCAACTGACACATCTCTGCAGAACAGATACCAGGTGAAGTTTGCACAAACTGGAAATGAGAGATCAGGTTTAGCTTATTTGTGAATAGGTATTGCTTTCTACTTGTTAATTTGTGCGATGGCTGCTGAAATAAAGCTGTTTTTACACCTCTTTTTTTTTTCTACTGAAAGTGAATGTTTGCTAATTTTGCAAACGATTTAGTGATGGGTAAAGTTAGGGAGTAGGGAAGGGAGGCGAGGGGAGGGGAAAACCTCATCTCCTCGTATTGAATAACTGCCAGGATGCGTGGAAATCACTGTTATTTAATTATCAGAAAGGGAAGAGGAAGAGGCAGGAAGAGGCTGCAGTACATGTTGCTGTTTGTGTGAAGAATTACTGCAAGGATGATTCAAGAAGCAGATGTTTGATAATGAAGGGAAAAAAATAATACATGTAAAGATATAGATTAAGAAAACCAAGAACATTTTTCAAAGAAGGGCTAGTTTCTCACTACCCTGCTGATGTAAACCCAGAAAGTTAAATTTGTCCATGCTCTCCCATGTCTTCTGAGTGGACTGAATGTTAGTGTTCCTAAAAGCATTAAAAGAGATATCCAAACCTGAGCTTATAAAACCAACATTATTTGCATGACTAAATTATACAAGAGATTATTAGAAGAAATGATAGAAGGTTGGATTAGCATTCAAAACATTTACCACATCAGTCTATGCATTGCATGAAAATGTGCATAAAAGGGCTAAATCTGAAATGGTTCCTATCTCTAAAAGTCTTTACAAATTAATGCAATTTATTTTGAACATAAGACAGAAGGGCAAAGTGAGCTGCAAAGAAGCCAAAAGGATTTAAGACCGTGAGAAGCTTATTAAAAGAAATATCTGGAGAGAGCACTTATTCCGTCTCATTCATCCTAATTGAGCCTTTTTTTTGTTTTTGACCTCTGCCGGCATTGATCTGCAGCACCATCACAACCTCCCTGTAGGTGAGCATATGAGCAGGAGGAGCATCCGCCCTCCTCCTCATGATTCATGCCCTTTGAAACTAAGTTGCTGCAGCTTTTCAGCTGCTTACATTACCAATCTGACTCTCGGCGGAGCCCCGCGACTCCATTTGTTTCAGTTGATTAAATGAAATGAAGCTCTGAGCAACAGAAAGCTGGTGGCAGCGTCTCTCTCACAGAGGCCCGGGCACATAGGATCTCTGTCATTAAACTGTGCTATTGTTGTCGTCACATCAGCAGGAAAGACTGCAGGAGGAAGAATTGCAGATTCGATCAATTCAGTTATGAGCACGCACTGTTTCCTCTGCACAGATTCAATAGCACACAGAGGGCTGGAGGAAGAGATGAAAAGCTGAGGGCTCAAAGCCATTCAAAAAACACTGATAATCCAATAAAACCAGACTTATTTGTGCTTCTTTCAAACTTAATATAATAATCCTTGAGACCTGTCAATAGGTCCTTATTTGTGGATGTTTTTTGTTTTTTTTATTAAAGTAAAGTCAAAAATAAGGAGATTGATTGAGAAGACAGCAACAGTTCAACTAAGTCAAAAACATTCCATACATAGGGTAGCTCTGAGTTTGATGTTATACATACCCATAATCTCTTCAGTCTGGAAAATCAGACAAGCAATGTACTAATGTGGATGCGACAGGGACCTAACAGACAGGGTCCAGATAAAAAAATCAACATAAGTTACATTTTTACGCTGTATTTAAAATATGATCAGCTTTACCCTGCATTGAAGCTGTATATCCTTTGTTCAAAGCCACTGGATGTTGGCAGATCACAGGAGTTGCTGATCTACCGCTAACTTTATCTTCGGGTAATCTGTTTGAGTTTGGTTGAGTTAATATCTATCTAGTTACTCTGAATAAACCCTTCAAACACCACACAAGAAGAAGAAAAAAAGAACTGATTGAAGCATCGATGTGTTCTGTGAGCTAAAATTCCCGTTTTTGTCAATGCAGACTTGTGGCTTCGACAAGAGCAAAGATAACAGCTTCAGTTAAAAAGTTTAAATGTAGTTTATTTATTTTTCTGTGTGAATGTTTATTGTTAAGTTACTTTCCGAGTGTGAAGCAAGACAAATTTCCCAACAATCCTACCCCCACCAAGTTAAAAGTATTATATTCACAACTATGAGATACTTTCTGATTCATAATCCGGAAAAAGAAAATCTAAACTTTGACGACTCATCACTTTGAAACGGCATTTCTGTCTTTTTTTTTTACTGAGTAAGTCAAATCGCATCCATAATTATGATTAACAGACGATAGATCTTCAAGGTCGGCCGTAATTTAGATTGATTAACTTTTCGTCAATTGTTATTGTTTCCGTGGAGTGAGCTTCCAGGCGAGAGTACTAAGAGTGACTCATAACATCAAAAAGAGGGAGGACAGATTTGATCTATAGCTGTGTTATTATCTCAGCAGGCTTTTAGTGGGCCCATTACAATGGAAGAGAAAGGATCCCGTCAGCATACATTCACACAATTGTGTCTTTTTTTTTTCTCATGCGTGCTGAATAAAGAACAGAATGAAAACTATAAGCTGAACTGCTACTTTTAGCAGTACTGCTGCAGATAGCTGTAACAATCTTTCAAAAGTGGATACAAACGCCAACATTTCCATGTTCATTCCTCAGGGGCCCTTTACTAAAAAAAGCTTGAATGTTGACCATTTTCCAAGATGGCCGTCATTTCCAGCAGAGGAAACAGTATTTTACCACATAATTCATACCACTGGATCAATATCGCTGATTTTGGTATTGAATTTACAATCTAGAAACATAGAAACTAGTCTTCTATGTAAGCAAAATGAGTTAGCTTTCACTGAACTCCATGATGTCACCAGTACTACCTCTACTAGTACGCTCCTACATCCCAAAAAACCTCCACCAACTCAACTATGTTATGCTACCCAGTTTCCCATTGGCAGATTATTTAGATGTTATGGCTAAGACGTGGTAAAATGAAGCTTCGTGGGAAATTCCTGACGTCTGATTTGTGTTTCTACTTGGTCAGAAACGTATGATTGGACAATAAGGCCATTCACATAGAGAAAGTGAATCTGATTTATGGCCCAAAAACAATTTCCAAGACATTTCTGGTGACCATCTTGCACACAGCCATCTTGGATTTTTGAGAGATTAACAGGCTTTTTCAAAAGAGTAACTTCAAACGAGTTTATGTGCCAATTTTAGTACTAGTAATCCACTTTTGAAATATTTCCCTGGTGTATTCTGTAATTTGCAACCCTACAAGTGTATTCACAGTTAAAGCATGTAGCTGATCCGGAGCAGCAGAGAGCTTCCGCTGAGGTGAAATAATCTTCGATTTTAAGATCACTTACAGGCAGGTAGCAGGCATCGGAGTGACTTTGGCCTGCCAATGCTCTTGTTATGCATGAGTGATAGTGTATGAGAGAAGTGAAAACACACCCAGAGGGACAAATGCCTTCACTCTTCCCTTTGTCTGTCACTTCCTCTCCACTTTAATTTCCTCTCTTGACAGAGCTCAGGCTAAACATCTGCCGAGCACCAGTCTGTCTCGGGCTTACCAGCCGTGACGTTAATTTGAAGTGCTTGTTAACTTTCAAGGCTAGACAAGTTCATGGCGACTGGGTCAACAGGGCTTTTTACAGTGAAACAGATCCTATCGCCTCCAGAGGAAATGAAATGCGTGGTAGCCTCAGTCAGGGATAAACAGCCACCATGTTTTGTTTGGACTGAAGTTGAGAAACAGCATTGAAAACTTTAATCTATTTTAATACAACTTTATAAGTGCATATTGTGATGTGTTTACTAAGAATCAGCAGCAGCGGAAGGAAAAGCACAGATGTAACTACCAAAATGATTGATAGAAGGCGTGTAACTTTTATTTTACCTCTTTTTTACTACATGGTTCAGATTAGCTCTGCTCGGTTCATTTTGGAAGCAGGTCCTTTTCATCATTCATCATTTGAATTAGTAGCATAAAAAATCCATTATGAAGGACTTTTTTTTGCAGACCGCTGTCTGTGTTGCTTCTCTTTCTTGGGGTTTTAAAAATGTATGCATAGCATGTTTATTCATGACCGGGATATGATGATGTGTTTAAGTTTATCCCGGTGAGCCTTAATGTCCCTTAATGGTGTTGATGTCTTTACAAGATACATGATACCAGTATTGCCAAGTGGAAAAAAGGCTAAATGTTTTTTTTCTACTAATTCGTTTATATTTTGACATATTAAATATTCAACATCAACTGCCTTTTCAGCTTATAATTGTGCAGTAGTGAAAAGTAAAGCTGAAAGTTTTCTGTGGAAGTTATTTACCACTTTCTCTGACCTTTATCCACTAAAATACTTTGTTTCTCCTGTTTTTTTTCCAGGGGCCGGTCGCAGCAGTGGCATAGCAAAGTGAGCGGACATCTTCTGGCTTCCGGTCTACTCGCCATCAGAGACTCCTTCAGAGTCGAACACAAAGAGACCAACATTTAATGCAGAAGTGGAAGCTGAGGATCATCAACCCATGTGTCACCCTGAGCTATTCATTTAGTTAAAGTCTCAACCTCATGGCAGAACGCTGGAAAAGGGACACCACAGCGTCATATTCTCATGACTTTTTGAAGCTTTGAAAGTGAAACTCGAGCACAGCAGGCAGGGAAGGTGGCCTCCGAGGGCGTCCCTCAAACATTTGTGTCTCTTTGGAGTTGCTGTATGTGTTAGTTTGTTTTGTCAGTGACCTTGCAGAGTGCCAGCAGCTGCCTTGCACTTCCTGCTGCATCTGCTACGCTTCACACTCACAAAAAAACGCCAACCCTGGCAAGCTTTGACAGAGGACATTGGAGGGAGGATGAAAAGCTTGACTTCTTCCGAGCAAAAAGGGCGAGACAGAGCAAGTGGACAGTGTTGGGTTGTTCGTCCCTCTTACTCTTACCCAGAAAGAGGCAGGGGGAAACACATGGCAGCTTCCTGGATGAACACAGGAAATAAGGATGGAGAACATCAGGAAACAGGCTTTAAGCCACCAGACATTTGGCTTCAGTGAAAGGGAAAGAAGAAAAGGACAGAGTGAATTCTGGGAAGGGACGAGCGTTACAGCACCACTACTAACCCTAAAACCAGGAACAAAGCAACGAGAGAAAGTAGACACAGCCGCCGTGAAAAACGATGACAGGGTGCGCCGGATTCAGCAGGGATGAAGAATTATGACACTAGGGGAAAGTCAAAAATAAAGATAAGATCAGAAATACTTTATTGATCCCAGACTGGGAAATGTTTGTGTTGTCCCTTTTCGATGACTGTTCTCACTTTTAAATTCATCCCTGTGAATTCACACCGTTCAGAAACAGGACACACGGGTGACAGTTCAAAGACGGTCGATATCTACCTCTCCACAGGAAGACGGCGCCGCAACGTGACTTTGAAGCACGACAATGTTGTGATTTGACCTGTGTGTGTGTGTGTGTGTGTGTGTGTGTGTGTGTGTGTGTGTGTGTGTGTGTGTGTGTGTGTGTGTGTGTGTGTGTGTGTGTGTGTGTGTGTGTGTGTGTGTGTGTGTGTGTGTGTGTGTGTGTGTGTGTGTGTGTGTGTGTGTGTGTGTGTGTGCGCTTCGGCACTGTGATGGAAATCCAACCAGACAACGCTCCCTCGAAACTTCATGAATTTTTTAACATTTGTATTTATTCTTAGACGGTCAAAAGTGTGACATTCACGTGACTGTGTGTTTGTGTTATTTTATATTACTTTTTTAGTGCATAGTCCTACATATTTTAATCTGGCATTGTTAAGAATTAGGCCAGGCCAGCACATGTAAATGTCAAATTAATTCACATATATAAGATTATTTAACTTAATGCATATCTTAAAAGAAAAGTTATATCTAAAAACAAATCTTATTTAATTTCTACCTTTCAGGAGATGTTCTCTTGTTTGTGTGAGTGTGAAATCTAAATGTATCAGTGCCAAACACCTAATTAAAGTGTTTATTTCTCTCTGAACCAGATTCCTGTTGTCTTTTAATGTTTTTTCCTCTCCTCTGTGACTTGTCTATGTGCCAAACAGATTACTGAGTATCATTTCAGAGGAAGGTGGGGGGAAGCAGCAGGCAGTGTGAAGATGAGGTACCACACTGCGCCACTGAAGCGCAGGAGATTAATAAGCCTGGCAGTGTGGTCCAAAAAACGCTCACCTCTTTCCCATGCTCACAACACCCACTTGTATCCAATTTGCATGAAGCTTATTTACATATCTTATTGATTCATCTATGAGATCAGGTAGCTGAGAGAAAACATCGTGTAGAGGCACTCAGAGCGGGAGAGACAGATGCCGAGCGACTAAATGTGAAAACTCTTCTTGTGGCGAGGACATCATGCCCCGGTCTAAACAGGATGTTAAGGAAGGGGGATAATTTATGCAAATTACAAAATACAGAAGCACAGAACTGCCGCCATGCAGCTTTCATTTCTGTACAAGTCTGTTTCTTCCATATGGTGTTAAATAGCATGAAGTGAACTTGGGATGAACCTGAGGTCAAAGGCAACAAAGCAGTCTGTGATATCAAAATGTAATCAAGGAACCGTCAGTGGTGGAACAAATATACAGATTTTTTAGTTGATTAAATAGTCATTTCATTCTGTAAAATACTCAATTTCAAGTATAAGTACTGCATCGAGAATCATACCTAACTAAAAGTATTTAAGTACGAATAGGAAAAGGAACTTAAAGTATTTGGAGTAATGCACTCATTGCAGAAAAAAAAATATATATTTTAAAGCAAAAGCAACAAATATTCACATGTAAAAGCTGGAACTGTTATATATTTTTTACTCAAAACGTACGCCATTTATTTTTCTGTTAATCCACTCATGGTTTTAGTGACTTAACTACAATGTTGGATGGTTTGAGAACAAGATCAAGGAGAATAAGAAAAAGAACAAGATTGAAAACAAGAAGAAGAAATACCTTATTAACAGGATATTGTTAGTATATGCAGTACAAATAAAGATATGCTCAAATAATTTCATGGAGCTGTCAGAACATAGGGGCGGCCATGTTTGGTGGCTTGCTCAAACACACCTCGACAGGGCCAAGAAGGAGCACTGGCAATTCTCTAGCTACCAGTCCCCACAACGTGTACCGGGACTTAAGAACACTGATTGTAAAAAGTACTAACAAACATTTACCTTTCACCTCAGGTTTGCACGTCCCTGCTGCATCACCAGGAAGCCTCCGAAACTCCTGATTATTAATTCAGACGCGTCTTCCTTATCCACAAGGATGCAGCTCATTCCAGTCTCCACAGGCAGCTTCTCTCAAGCTCTCAGGCCTTCAAAAAGAGGGGAACTCCCCGTCTCCACCCGCCACTCTAATCCACCCCAGGTCACCAGAGGGGAATAAATATCAACTGAAGCCACTGTGTGATGAGATCTGTCTATCCCATTGAGGCGAGGGAGCGTTATTGCCTCTGCAGGCGTTATTGAAAGCAGGCTTTCTCCTCCTGGAGCGACTGTCAAAACACCTTTAACACCGTCCTTCAGCTTCAGCTCAAAAAAAAGAGGGGAAAAAAAGGCACGGCTCTTTGAAAGCTTAATGAATCTTTCATGAAGCTGCTGTGGGAATTATTGCCTGAGAAGGTAGTGAGATGAGTCCCGGGACTACGAGAAAGGAGAGGACTGCGTTTCAGAAGTTTCAAAGATGGGTCACACGCACACGTCTTCCCCTCATCACGGCTTAACAACTCTTCTAACAAGTAATGTATGTCCTGTGGCGATTACTGGACTCATGCAACTTTTATATCTATGGAAGAGCACAACTGTTTGGTGGCTACGAGCAGACTTGACAATTACAGGCTTCCAGGCTGCCTCCGAGTGTGTGATGTATAATTAACTTCATCAAATGGGATTGTTTGCCTTGCACTTGGAGTTTTTGCAAACAATGGCCACTTACTCAAGCGATTCATGGAAGGCAGAGACTGTAATTGGTGTTATCTAAAAAGCAGCTCAAGTCTAATGCGACTTTCTATATGTCAAAGTCTTGGAGGCCGAGGGGTGGATGCTGCGAAAAGCAATTAGGGGTGAGCGGTATGCACAACTATTCCCTCTCTTAGGCTTTCAGCTTGAATTTGTGGAATTTGTATGTGATTAAAGCACCTTACAAAGACTGTCTGATGGCTGGTGTTGTTTCTAGACAATGAGACAACACTGATGCAGTAATGCAGTAAACTGATGCTTAGAAATCCAGCATGAATAAAACAATGTAAGAGGAAAACCCTGGATGTATTCACAAAAACATGCTGAAGCTTGAAGTATACAGAATAGCTTCTAGTTGGCCAAAGTAAGAGAAACTTATAAAAACTAAATAATTGTAAAGTTCTTGGTCAAAAATAACTTCAGTGCTTAAAGTACCAATTATATTTGAGAGAAGTTAAATAAAGTATTTTTGGATGTACTCAATATCAAGAGTTACAAAAAGAATAATAATAATATTGTGGTTATTACAAATCATGTCAACTAGGGAAAAAAAATCCACATCCAGATAAATCAATTAAACCACTAATTGCTAATATTCATACAATGCCAATTGTTTCGTATTGCCGGGCTTCATATTGTAATTGCTTTGTTTATTTGCAGCCTATGATAAACTGAATATCGAGTACAGAAATCTGTGACGGGGAATGTCAGTGTATTTAATAGACAAAACAACCAATTGATTAATCGATTGCGAAAATAACCTTTATTTGGGGGCGCTGGTAAAAAAAAAAAAAACTATCCTGAACCTCTTCCTAAGAAGACACTTTTTTGTGGTAATGATGAAGCACCTTGGGAGAGATTCTTTAGCCCTCACATTTTTTCTCTATATTTATCCATTCCAGACAGCCTTACAGCATCTTCTGAAGGAGTGTGCATTTGTAATGCCTCACTCTCAAAGCAGAGATGATTCTGTCACTCCTAAGAAGAAAGGAGCCCTTTGACAGCGGAGAATACATTTGACTTAACAATGAGGTTTTTTTTGGCTTACAAATAGGTGCAAAATAAGTCACAGCATGGCCAGTTCAGGAGGAAGTGACTCGGGTCACCTTTGCTCACTTATCTCTGATAGTTGAGTCCGTTTTTAGCATTTTTTTTTGCATGACAATAGTTTAACAATATGAGTTCTGGCTTTAAAGTAAGATCATCTGAAAATAATTGACAGCAGACAGGGTGATATTCTGGTTTAGTTTTGGTTCTTTAATAAAAACAGGATCCTTCACATGAGATGTTCATGATGGGATTAACACAGGTTATTTTTTCCCTTCCTGCATGAATATAATACCTTTCTGGATATTTATTTAATAAAGTCCAGTGAGTTTGGATGTGTGAACGAGAATGTGTACTGTTGGTCGTCGTCACTTCTCCGGCTCTGGTTTCAGATGGATGTGGATGCAGAAAAAAGCCACATGGAGAGATGAAGGGCGGGGGGGAATCACTGTTACATCACATCCTCCCGACGGGGTTGATGCCCAGTATATCGAAGCATTTGGCCATGATGGCCGCCGTGGCTTCACAGAGCAGAATCCTCGACATGTTAACCTTCACCACCTTACCTGCAGACACAAACACAGATTCCAAGGATACATGAATACTACAGAAAATTATGAAAATGTTAAAAATGCAATTTATATGTTTCCTCTGACCATCATTTGAGATTCAAATATTTGAATGAAATCTAGCTTATCTTGTTTCATGCGGATACACAGAACGCCTCAGCAATGCATCAGGCTGATGCTTAAGTCTGAATTGTGTGTCAAATGAACATAACAGCAGACAGATATTTGCCACTGCTTTTCAATAAATCAAATCATTATTCGCATCTCAAAATGCACCGTAACTTTATTTTCTTGTATTTTGTACTTTGGTTCAGTTTTTTTTTATTGTGTGGCTCTGAAATAAACAGTTTCTTTGGCGTGCTATTTTGAAAAGCACTTTGAATTGCTTTGTGTTAAAAAATGTGCTAAATAAATAAGCTTGCCTTGCCTCAAAAAGAACCAAACCAGACATAAAAGATGAGTTGATGGAGATAAAAAAAAAAGAAGCAACAGAAACTAAACAGAGAAGCCAGGACGATTGAGGAATGGAGGTGGAGTCAGAGTAGAAGCACAGAAAAATAAGAACAAACATGAAAAGGTTAGAGGTCACGTTTATCGCACAGCTGCAGCACACACCACAGCATTAAAGGAAAGTCGATGACCCGGACATCTGCATCAACACACGCAACATCCATGACTGTCCACCCCATCAGGACAAATCGCTACGCGGAGCAGAAATCCAATAGAAATTAAGTGTGTAATGAGCAACGGAGGGTGGATTAAATAGACGGGCTGTTAAAGGGGCGGGACGTTGATGATCTCTGACAGACAGCAAAATGAGTCGGTAATTTTCACAAACAATCAGACACATTCAAGTATACAGATTGCTGCTGAAGCGGAGGGCAAGCCCAACACAGAGAGCTTTTCTAAAAAGATAAGAGAGGCTAAAAACCAATCCCTTATGTCCTTACTTTTTGAAAAACTGAAAGGACATATAGTTTTATGTTCCGCTTTTTGCGATTAGTTGGTAATATTGTATGTTTTTCACACAACACTTTTTCTTCTTCAATTTATCTTTTCAGTTTTTTATTTCTGGAAAAGGATTGTATTCACATCTTAAGTAGCTCTACAGGTGGCCCCGTTAGGATTCAGCTCCTGGTCTTACAGTGATTCACAGAAACATTGTATGGCATTAAAAGTAGCTGCTAAAAATACAAGATAGATGAATAAACTGGTGATTCCTTCATGTTTGTAGTAATAATTTGACTTTTTATACCTTCATAGTCATAGTTATGTGAAATAATGTATAATAAATGTATTTGAAAGACATATTAGTATTAAACCCTTTTTTTAAGTGTTGCATATCTGTTGGATTAGAATAAAATCTTGTATCTTGTGATTTGTTGTACTATGTAACCTTTTGCAAAAACAAAACAACCACCAACAATTGTTTTTATCACTCATCCAGCAGTTTAGAAAAAAACACACGTTAATAACTTTGTGTGTGTAATCAGTAATGTGGCTTATTGTACGTAGACAAAGTTGTGTTTTGATCACGAGAGACTTCAACTAAAGTGAGTACGGTAGAAATACTGTTGAGCTCTTAACTTTAACCCTTGGAAGGAAGTCTACATGTGCAGTATGTTAAGCCAACGACTGAAACTGAGTGCAGCCCCTATTGCATGAGCGAGTCAGTCTTGTGATCCGAGTCTCTGTTCACTTTCTATGCGCTTTTCTAACAAAGCAAAATAATGGAAAATAATAACCTCCAGCAGGAGTTACTCCCACAGCGCTAACTGAGAATTAGCATAATTAAGCAGCTCCTAAGCTGAAGTTGTAGCACTCCAGCGCACCGCAGGGACAGAATGCTAACAGGAACGAGAGGAGTGCTAACAGTGTTCAGATGGCGTTTAGTGGAAAGCCTCTCACGGTGAAACCTCCCGTTAATTGGCTGAGTTCCCCCACCAGCAGAAGATTGAGCTGCTCTCTTTTTGCACTTTTGACCTTGATGTCATTTACCTGTCTGCCGGTCCTTCTCTACGCAGTAGCAGCTGTCGTAGAAGTCGGTGAAGGTGGTGGCGAGCTCGTAAAGGTAGTCGCAGAGCGTGTGCAGCATCAGGCTGTCCAGGATCTTCTGCAGGATCTCGGGGAAACGGAGGATGCACTTCCCCAGCTCCCACTCCGCCTCGTGCTCCACCAGCACCTCGGTGGTCTCCGCTGCTTTCCTCAGCGCCGCCTCGTCGATGTTAGCCAGGCGACCGATGGACCTGTAGGAAATCAATAGCAGCAATTTAAAAAAAACATGTCATATAAGCAGAAATGTTACAGGATCAGCTAATGCTGCTTTTATCTTTTTTATAGATATTGACCATTTTGGGTTGGTGAACATTTTTATTATTATTGTCTTAATTAAATTTTATTTATATTTAAATCAGATATATTGATTTTTTCTTCCTTTATTTTACCGAGAGGGATTACCATTTCATTGTGTTTTATTATCATACCTTTTCCGCTGTATCTCTAAGTGTTAAACTGTTATATATCATTTATTCATGTTTCTGTTGTTTTTTGCCGCATGTAAATCTGTGGTTGTCTTTTAATTTGTTAAAGCACTTTGAGCTGCGTCTGATGCATGAAAAGTGCTGTACAAATAAAGCTTATCAATATTATATAACCTTTAACAGCTTTTAGAATCTCCATTTACTTAATTTTCCATTTACTTTCTATTGATTTAATTGGAAGAACAAGAAAAAGCTGATAACTGAAATGAATGCTTGCACCTGTACTGTGCATGTGGCTGCTGTTCTGCTCTTCATTTTTTCTATTAGCGTGCCCCCAGTTGATCTGAGGTCTATGAGTGTTTGTGTCTTTTTCCTGACTTTTCTCTGACACTTGAACACCCGCAGCATGGGGCCAGCTGCCACCAGTGAGGGCTCTATTGACTAAACGCAGGAACATCGAATCCTCTCGGGCGGAAACTGCTGAAAAAAAAAGCAGATCAATCTCAGCCGGGGCTCCGTGCCACCCTGAGCCTCACACACCGGGTAAATGACAAGGCAGTGCTCTGCAGCCAGGACACAGTCACTCGATGCAGGGATAAGGGCCGGGGAGAAATGGGGTCTTGCTGATTGGAAAGACCCCAAAGACTAATCCTTTGCCACAAACTCCCACGAGAGGCTGATCTGATAATGAAAGTATACCGCTACTGTAGGAGGTTCTCCAAAGAGGCAGAGTGGAGGAGAGGAGGGTAAAATAACTCCTTTCAACTTTCAACATACTTTGTGTAGTTGAGCTAGCTCACTCCAATCAGAATTGTTCTTCAGCTAGAAAAACATGTTCAGCGGGGAAGCCGAACGTTTAAATCGATATCACTTATTGAGTGGTTGTCGGACTGATCCCTGACCTGATGCGGGTGAAGGCGTAGAGCAGGTAGGCGGCCGTGTTGCCCCGGTCGTCCAGCATCTTGTCAAAGGAGAAGACATAGTCGTTGCAGCGGTTGTGGGAGAGGTCGGCGTATTTGATACAGCCGAAAGCGACGGACCTCTGGGCTTTGGTCAGCTCCTCGGGGGTCAGGACCTTCAGGAAGACAATTTAGGAAAAGTGAGGTTTCATCTACATACCCCCCCTACTCTCTCACACAATTATCCTTAAGGCATTAAATATTCTGATAACTCTGTAGCTTTTATCATCTAGTAATTACTGCAGGCGCTGCGTCACCTTATGCTGCTCATAGTAAAACCGGTGAGTTGAATTTAATCCAAATGATGAAGAATGTAATTTAGTAACCTCAGGCAAAGATTAAATTGACTTATTAAGTCATCGCCTTCCCCCTGAATCTGTGTGTCTGATAACACAGGGAGGGAAAAGAGTTAGGAAGAAAGTTTTATGATGGTGATTCAAGTGGAAAACAAAAACTTTCTGTCAAACAGACAGCACAAATAATTAAGGGACAGGACGTCATATATTATTACTTTAAAGAATTTGACACGACACGGCTAAGTAGCTAACATGACAGGAACAGAGAAAACATGACAGGAAATAACAGAAAAGAACATGATGTGAGACAAATGTATAGTGTCATTTTAGGGAATTATTCAAATTGGAGGAAATAGTGCATTTGCTGGGACGTTTTTCCTACAACTGATTAATACGCATTTGGTGCTTCAGTGAGCATTTGGGGCAGCAAGACAGTATATGTAGGATTTACTCGGAAATAAACCACATTTTGTGCGTGTGTGTTTATGGTAATGAAGGAACATGTTGTCCAGTGCAACAGTGCGGCTCATTGATGCGTTTTTAATAGTTTTTGGACAACAATAGAGCTCTATGGCACAGAAGAAGAAGATGTACCAGGCCTCGAAATGAGCATGATACTTGTTAGTATAGCGGAGAAAGGAATAGCTGCTTTAGGTCTTTTTCAAGAAATTCATCAGCATTAATCTTTGTATAAGTTATCAAGCGAAATGCCCAATCACTCCTTGCTCTTAGCTTCTCAAACAAAGTGAAGTGCTACTGCTTTTCAAGTCAAATCCAAAATGTGAAGAATGTGTTTTTCACTGTCTGTTTAGAAGAAGTGCCTTCAAAACAATTTGTTTAGTCAACATATTCAACTTTCATTTTCCATATGTAGAAACTAATGAAAATCATCCACATTAAAAGAACTGCAGTACATGTTCTTGATAATGTCCTTTGAATAAAATTAAACTGAGCTTCTTTTGCATTTCTCCAGTACAGCTAACATTGAGAGGGGTACGGACGAATACTTTAAACTTATGTTCAGCTTCCAACGGGGGGACATGACCAAAAGTCTTTGGGATCCACTCATTTTTATCAAATTATTGTATTATTTCAGCTGTTCTTATTGTAATTTTTGCTTAAAATCGTGATTATTTTCCCAGAGACCAAATTGAGGCCTTCATAATATCTATTTGTCTCATAAAAAGTCATAAAAACACAAGAAATTAGATTTTGTGTCAAATATAAAGCAGGAAATCCTGATCTTTGACAAGCTGGAAGCAAATCATATGTGATAAAGGATAATCTGCTTCTAATTTATCAGTTAGACAATTATCTGATTAGGGATAGGATAGGAGCAAAGAGGTCAGGCGACAGTACTACACAACAGGGCAGGGATTTTTAAGACAACACTCACAGGGTTAAAAAATATAAAAAAGAAATAGGACAGAGGAGTAAATAATTTAAAAAATAGAACAAAGGTGTGTACTCTACAACTAAAACAAACTAATGGTATCCGCAGCGTTAGAGGTTCATGAAGCCGGGGTCGGTGTGTTTAAATGTGGCAGGGTTAGCAGGTGGTAGGCGCGGGCACCGACCCAGACATACAGCACAGCACCGGGAAAGAAGGGCCTGCAGGGAGACTGTGCTGGCACCAGAACCTTCTCAGCATTAAAATCATTGTAGTTCAACTGGAAGTCACCCACTGTTTACACTGCACCGAGTACTCCAGATAATACTTAACCGGGTCAGGCTCTGTTGTTTTTTCACCCTTGTTTTCCACTCTCTGCTAGTTTCCCAATACAAACCCCTCAACATCAGAAGGTGCATACACTCAAATTAGCAGAAGCTGCCAGGATGCGCTGTGTGAAGTAAAGGGAAAACAGCGGCCAACGATTGCCTGGGGATGAATGAAGTTTTTCTACTTTCTAGGTTGAATCCAGAAAAGTTGAATCAATCTGAGGTAAGGAGGTGAACAAATACAACTTTCTTAAAACATACACTTCTTTTTAACAAGCTCAAGTTAAGCTGCAGGTACGAAAACTCGTGTTGCATGAGGGAGATACCAGCTTCTGAGTTTGGGTAATTTGTTAGTGAGAGTCAGGGAGCTGCTGGGGAAACACAATGCACTCATATCAAGCCTTCCCTGGAAGAAAAGCTACAGAGAAGGTGGTTGTGGAGAAATCTCGGACACAACAAATGGTGTTTGATGATTTCATGAGCTAAATGTCAGAGGAAACAAACAACACCAGGCTTCAAGGAAGTTCAGTGGAAACTCCGCTGCAACAAAAGCTTGAATTCAAGAAAGATAAATATCAGCTGTGAGGCTTTATGGTCGGAAATGTTGGTTCGTCTTTGCTCCGGCTTGAAACCACCAAAAATACAGGATGAATTGCTGTTACATGTGGTACTTAAGTTGCGGTATCATCCATGTTCTCCAAAGATTAATCATAATGACTTTGGAGATCCTGAACTTTCCATCAAGTGGCATAATCTGGTTAATACTTTGATTTATGACAAACTTCTTGCGATACTAACGATATTCCCATTAGCCTCATAATGTTACCATTCGGGCTGCACGATTAGGGAACAATAACTAATTGCGATTATTTTTGACTTATATTGCAATTCTGATATGATTTAAGGTATAAAACGGAATTGTGATTTTTTAAACGTTATTCCTATTATCATTGGGGAATATATTTAGATGATCATGATGTGATTTTTTAGGAGGATCTGTACCAAACAAAGATATTATATTAAGTATGTAGACAGTCTTAGGCAGCTACAAAATAACTAACATAGAATAATAGTTTTAACATGTGCTTACGGGAATTTGGATGATCCACTTGCCCATATAAAGTCAGCATGCTGATGATAGTATTGAGCTCAAAGTACTTCATATTCTTTCTTAAATTATACTTTGATTACTTTGTTATTTCGAGCAACCATTGGCAACACATACTCTGAACTGGAGTTAAATATCATTATCTCATCATACATTTAGCCAAAAACCGATCTTCCTATGGTCCTAGGGTCATTTTAATGAGGTTTGATCATTTAATGCATTCAGCTGACGAGGGTTTTATCACTGACAACTATAATCCATTTCCAGTTTTTATCTTTTAGTCAGAAATAGCCTGAGTGTGGCTGCAGACACGAGGAAGTTAAAGCCCACACAGAATTCAGGAAGAAAAAGAGGAGCATGATGAAATGATGAAGAGGAGGAAGAGAAGAACTAACGTGAGTGTGGGTGCCACTATAAGTTCAAAACCACAAGATGTTCAAGAGAGACCAATCAGAGTCCGGTTGTCCTCAGAGCTCAGCAGATCAGAAGAAAATAAGTCCTGGTGGCATCTTTTTATAAATCTGAGATATGGCGGTCTGTTGGTGTGATCAGACATCTCTTGGTGCAGGGTGAGCACGAGAAGGATAATGGCTACGGTAGAGTCAGATGATCATTACTTTCAAATGAGCATCCTCATTCTGTACCAATGAGAAAGTGGAAAAAATAATGAGCTGCTAACTTGACAGTTTTCTAAATGGCTGCTTTTCAATAACAACATATAGATTCAAAAGGATTCTAATAGATCTTAAATAATGTCCAATGACCTGACTGAAAAACAACATCTCCTGAGGTGCTGCAGCTGTGTTTCTCTTCATTGTTTATTTTATTTGTAAGTTTTTTCTTCCTGTGCAAAAAGATGATGTAAAAACAAAACTGTACAATCTCATTGGATTCATTAACAGCAGGGTTTTTCTAGCAAAATATAGTATGAGGGCGCTACGTCAATTCTGGCCAAAACAACAGCCCCGGCCACAAAAATAATGCTTAAAATAACAGTTAATAACAATAGATTCTTCATATCTTAAAGCTGCCGACTCATATATTGCACCTCAAAGAACAAATACATTCAAAAAAGGACGGTAAAAGAAACAATGTAATTTAATTTCTTAATAACAACAACAACAACAACAATAATAATAATAATAATAATAATAATAATAATAATAATAATAATAATAAAAACAAAGCTGTCCATGCTGTCTGACAGTCTATTTGACACGATTTTTATATTTTTTGAGTAATTCTACCGTTTTAGACCAACGGAAATATTGTTTTCTTGCATCAATGTCAAATTCTACGGGGGAAATCTGTATTTTGGTTTGAGGGCGCATGCCGAAAGTAAGAAAGCGCAGTCAGTCTAAAAAAGGTTGTAATTATAAAGTAGTTATATATGGATCATCTAAAATAAAATGAAGATAGTAATGGAAAGAAATGGTTTCATGATTCTGTGAGCGTCACAAATGAACTCCACTAAATGGGTTGGCGGCACAAATGTCAGACGGTAATATCCTAAAAACCGGGACAAATAAAACCAAAGCTGTCTGCATGGCTAGACACCACTAAAGGTAAAATTAAATTATGTGTAATGTCTTTGCCCTTTGTTAATGTCACCTTTCTCTTCCAGTTTATGAGACAGCGATGGTGTCTTACCGCAGACAGCAACTTTGTTTTTATGATGTTCAAAAGTAAAAGTGGCTATGAGATTCATATCCTCGCAAAATGATGACGGGAAATGCAGCCGAGCAAAACACTTACCCTGTAAATCAGCAGGGAGACGGGATACAAAGCCAGATATTCAAATAATAGTGAAAGCGATAGAGGGTGTGCCTGCTCCTTAATTTCCTCCATCAGCTGCATTGTTTCTTTTAGCCGGTAGTTACCAAATGTTTACCGGATAAATCTGTTGAATTTAAATCTCACCTGTCATAATGTCCTGTAAAAATATTACCCCCACAACACAATAGGGTAATAATAAATAGGCTGAACATATATTTAAATAGATACAAATGTTAATGTTTCGGGCAAGAGAGGCCTTTATGTATTTTGGTTTGTTAACAAATAGTTTTTCTCCAATTTAATTTTCTATAGGAATAAGCAGGCTTAAAGAGTGAAAATATTTGTGGTAAACAATGTTTTCTTAATATTAATTTATATTTTGGCGATAAGAACGAGTATACACGACTTGTTTGAATTAAAATACCGTCTAAAGAAATATAAATCCATATCTCGGTGAAGGCGTTCTTTATATAGCCTTCCAATCTATTGCTTTGAAGTTGAATACACGTAATTGTTTTACCGGAATCTTTCTCCATTTGGTTCCGGATGGTAACATGGAAACCCAGTGCAGCAGGCCTTGTTGTTAAAGACATGACGCCAATTCTCACCTTCTCTCTCTCCTTTTCCTTCAGTTTGTCCATGCACCTCTTCAGTCCCTCGTCCAGCAGGTCCATCAGCCTCACCGTGTCTCCAGACCGGGTCTTAAACTTTTTCCTGGGAAACAATTCAAGGATAAAGAGCTTACAGTTAGGGCTGGATTAAGCTAACCTTTAACCAGCCCCTAGTCATGCAGCTAAAGAGCTGGATGCTGGGGGACGTTCACTTTTCCCCTCTTCTGCTACTTCTTTTTCTCTGCATCTGTGTGCTTTTTTGTCTTAATGCATGTTTCTAACTCAGAATCTGGGGCATCGTTGCTATCCATGAGTTCGTTTTCAGTTTTTTTTTCTTGTTTGTTGTTGGGTTTCTAAAGGAGTTCTCCCTTTTATGATGCGGGGGTCTAAAGGGGAAGCTCTACACACTGTAAAGCCCCCTGACACAATTTGATTATTTGATTGAGAAAAAGGTCAATGAGAACTAACTGTTAAACCCTTTTGGTCAGGAATCCGCATAAATCCTAAAACTTACAGACAAAATAAAAGAATATGAGATGTTGCAGTGACTTTTTGTGACACAACCACCCCCCCCCCCACACAGAACTTTCCAGATACTGAGATTTGACTTTCTGCCGGCAGTAATTATGAGTTGCTTGCTGACAACTTGGGGCGAAGCATTTTGTACAATCAACCAAATCAGATGAGCAGAACAAGAAGAACATGAGCCAAACATTTAATTACCCCCCCCCCCCCCCCCTCTTTTTTTCACCCTGTTTACTTGCAGCTATAACAACTCCCCCTGTGGCTGCTTTAAGCCCTTATTGTCTGGATGAGCAATTATGAAAGCAGCATGATAAATTTCTAATGGGGTTTGGAGTAGCGGAGACATTGTGGGGCCAATTTACGCCCCCTCATGTTACTGTGGGGCGTTTAGTAGCACTTAGTTATGGCCTCTTTGAAGCGGAACATCAACCCCCTGCCCGGGCCTGGCACTCCTGCTCCGGACGATTGATTAGGAAAAAACAACAGCGTGACAGAAAGTGTTCAAATTACAGGGCGCGCTCACCTATTGGCCGCACAGTAATTAGGGCTTACAATAAAAAGGGAATAAGTAAAAACCAGGGGATGGAGAGTTCAAATGCTTGGGATGGAAAAATATGCTCTGGTCAAACATGCTTTTTTAAATTATTCTACCAGTTTATAATAACTTGTGTCATACTTTCAGACATTTGTCCATCCTTTTTATCCATTTCACTCATCAAGGTAACAGCAGGGATTTGGGAATGTGAACTCTAAACATTCAAATGAAATTAGATTTTTCCTTTCAGGCACTGTTATTTGTGTTTATTACAGACAAAGATATTTGAAAGAGGATTAATAATTACGTTTCCAACTATGTGGTTCTATAACTTCTGACTGATACTAGCCTTTATTCTTCCCTTTTCTGATTTTTGAAGTAAAATATCATTATATCATCATCAAGCTGTTTTTTCAGCTGGTATTGTTGAATCTAATTTACTCTCATCTGCGATTCAGCTAAATGACATTTTGAATCTGTGTAGGAGGAAGATGGCCGGCTTTGCTTAACAAACATTCTTTTCAACCAATGTTTCCTCCTTTTTAATTAACGAGTGCAAAACACAAACAAAAATGACACGCGTGATGTGACTTCAAAAATCTGCTGAATGTGGTCTGGCTACTTTAGTGTTTGTATTAATGACTGAAACTTGATCTACTCTTATTATATAGAGGTCAACACTTACTTTTAAAAGTGTTTTAAGGCTGGAAACCACAAATTAGCCTCTGGTTGCCCAAACTAATGATATGGTAGCCATTTAAGCCATCCTATATTTTGAGTTATTAAGATAGAACATAGTTATTCATAATGGAAATATGGCATTAAAAGAATGGAGCTTAATTTCAGAACCATAACACATGTCTTATTTGTTTTAAATGGTATCTTAGATACTTTGAATCTTCAGTCTCATCACTTCACATGTCCACCCTCACTTTAAGGTGTATAAAATACCAGCTGTTGTCATGTTCCTCACAGATCCCTCAAAAATGAATGTCTCCCAAGACTTCAGAAATGTCTTTTGACCTTTTTTGTTTCTTCCAGTTTATTGTCAACTGAATCAATTGGCATATTTGTTTGCAATATTTATATATCACTAATGGGGTGAAGCCTGCGAGCTAGTTCAGGCAGTCAACTCGAGAACCAATGATACATTCGCACATAACGCCCCTCTTCACTCTTGCAACCAACCAAACATAGTCTCCTAATCCGGCGCTCTATTTAAGCTGTTGGATCCGCCTACCTCTGCCTCACTAATGCTGCTGCTGCATCTACTGCTGCTGTTTCCACGCTGCTAATGTGTTCACCTCACTGCTGCTGCTGCTGCGTTCACGTTGGCGATACTCGCCTGCCCCACCACCACCCCAGCTTCCTCCCCAGCTTCCATCTGTAGGCTCGGGGGATCGTTAACTAATCATCACTCAATGTTCTATGTTAATATGTGTGTGATGAGGCCCAAGCCTAGACGCCAAACTCAAACTATATACTGTTTCTAATAAACATATTAATGAAACACGTGAGTTGTCTGACTGAACTGCCAATTATTCAAAATGTATTTATTTGGGATGCATGTTACGCGGTTTGCTGTCTATTGAGTATATATTAAAATGTGGTTGTCACTGATGGCAACCAAAGGCCAAAAAGCAGCAACTGTAAACAGAATATATGTCAGAAAACATATTGTTGTTGGACACATTCTTTCTTGTTACTACACCGCTTCGATTCTGATTGGTCATGGACATTTCAGAGGTTGTTAATACTCGATAACCCACTGCTGCTAAGTCAAATAATGACCATTCCTAAGGGGAATCTAGGGAGGGAAGGAAAGAGGTTGAAAGACAAAGCGTTGGATGTCAAATAATTAATATCGTGAGTCCTTGGTTAATTTAGTGTGTGGCCGAGTAATAAGAGGGATAATGTGCAACCAGGCGACGATTATCCTTTAATAAGTACATCTTCAAAAGTGAATCAAAAGATGACGCAGTCCTCAGTAATGGATTCATCAATTCTTTTCTGAGTTTAAGATGAAAGCATCTTTCAAATGCAAGCTTAACTTGAATTATTGCCATCCACCTACTGCAGAACTTCCCAGTCCTGTTCCTTCTCACATGCTGAGTGATAACAGCTTCGCACCCTTACCAGTTCAAACACTGTCTGTAGCGGCAGCTGTATATCTTCCTGTTTATTTGTTTATGCAGTCGTGTAGTAAAAGCCCCTGTTTTATGCATGATAGTAAATGCAATAAAAACATAGAGCAGTGGTGATAAAGATACAGTGAAGGACATCGGGATGATTATAGTGATGCGGTGGTGGAGGAGCTTCAGTGTTCTGCTCTCTGCTCTGATGACGGTGATTTGGATCTGTGTTAAGCTGTTATTGGTCTGCATGCAGCGAGAACTCTCAGACCTTCCACGCACTCAGTATCAACACTGTGTGTACCATGGAAATAAGCTCCTGGGCTTCACTGTGTTGTATCACTTTGAGAGAAATGTCAAATATGGTGCCTTTCTAAATGGACTGTACTTAAATAGCAATTTATCAGGTCTCTACGACCCCTCGAAGCACTTTAACATACTACATGTCATTCACCCATTCATACAGAGCAGTACCACTTGCTCTAGGAACTTGACTGGTTAAAGGAATAACGTCACAGCAGGATCTAGAAAACGTGTCCATGCTTTTATCTTCAGTAGACTGTAAAGGTGTCTTTACGGGTCTCACTAAAACATGTATTAGAAAGCTGCAGCTGATTCAGAATGCTGCTGCTCGAGTCCTCACTATCACTAAGTGTATCACATCACTCCAGGTCTGAAGTCTTTACACTAGCTTCCTGTCTGTCAAAGAATTGATTTCAAAGTTCTGCTGCTGGTTTATAAAGCATTGAATGGTTTGGGAACCAAAATACATTTCAGATCTCCTGCTACATTATGAACCATCCAGAACTCCCAGGTCCTCTGGGACGGGTCAGCTTTCTGTCCCCAGAGTCAGAACTAAACATGGAGAAGCAGCGTTCAGTTATTATGCTCCAAATAACTGGCACAAACTACCAGAACCCTGCAGGTTGGCTGCTACTCTTACTACTTTTAAATCCATGCTGAAAACATTTATTTTTGCCACCGCTTTTCTTTTCTCTTCTTGTCTAACATTTCACTGTACCTTCTATTCATGTATTTTAAACCTGTGTTTTTCATGTTTTATGTTCATTTTATTCTCTTTGCTTTTCAAAAACTGTTTTTAAAGGACATTTGTTTATATATTTATGCTCTTAATGTCTTTAATTTGTGTAAAGCACTTTGAATTGCCTTGTGTTGAAAGGTGCTATATAAATAAACTTGCCTTGCCTTGCCTTGCATTCACACACATTCACACAACGTTGGCCAAGCCATCGGGAGCCACTCACACACTGTATCTTGCCCAAAAGACACATCAACATGTTGACCGCACGGGCTGGGATCCAACCCACAACCTTCAGATTGAAAGACGACCGCTCTGTGCATATGTTATTTATCTATATATGACATGCGTTGTTTATTTATATTTTCACAATTCAATTAAGCGTTTTATTTTTGTAGAGTCTCAAAATTAATTGAACGAGATTCAACTGACAGATTTTTGGATTCATCTTTAAGCACATGTCCTTAAGTTCCATACGAACACCTGTTTTTAAGGGACATTTAGGAGATATGCTTATTTGCTTCCTTCCAGATTTATAAAAAAGCCCTTTTTGTAAACTCGTCCTTTCTCAATTAGTATAAAGTTATTAACAAGTGCAAATTTGCAACACTTTACACACAAAACTTCACAAACACCTGACCTCAATCTCCATGTCTAATATCAACAAAGAAGGGGAAAGGCTATCCGCAAAAGAAAGGTGAAAAATGTGTACACCAACAGAGGGAGCTACTGCGCTGATGGTTGGTTTCAATACCAAGATGAAGACGCTTAGCTTAGCTTAGCATAAAGACTGTGCCGGCCTGCTTTGTGTTTGTTGTCAGCTGTGTGTTTCAAACTCACTTGTCCTCCCCCAGCACCACTCCAAAGCCTGCATGCTCCACCCGGGTCACCTGAGGGTTGTACCAGCCAATCATCTGCGCCGCAGCAAACACCACCTGGAAGTGTGTGCCCTAAGGAATAAAACAAACACGAAGTTCAGTGATATACAGGTGCAGCTCAATCAATTAGAATATTGTGGAAAAGCTCATTTATTTCAAAAAGTCAATTAAAAACATTAAACTCGTATATTATATGAATTCATTACACACAAAGTGAAATGTTTCAAGCCTTTATTTGTCTTAATCTTGAAGACTACGGCTTACAGCTAATCTGTATCTCAGAAAATTAGAATATTGTAAAAAAGTTCAATATTGTAGACTCATGGTATCACTCTAATCAGCTAAATAACTCCTGCTAAGGTGTCCTGAGCCTTTAAATGGTTTCTCAATCTGGTTCAGTAGGCTTCACGATCATGGGGAAGACTGCTGACTTGACAGTTGTCCAGAAGGCAGTCATTGACACCATCTACAAGGGTAAGCCTCAAAAGGTCATTGCTAAAGAAGCTTGCTGTTCACAGAGTGCTGTATCCAAGCATATTCATAGAAAGTTGAATGGAAGGAAAACATGTGGAAGGAAAAGGTGCTCAAGCAACAGGGATAACCGCAGCCTTGAGAAGATTGTCAAAAAAAAGGCCATTCAACAATTTGGGGGAGCTTCACAAGGAATGGACTGAGGCTGGAGTCAGTGCATCAAGAGCCACTACGCACAGATGTGTCCAGGACATGGGCTACAACTGTCGCATTCCTCGTGTCAAGCCACTCCTGAACCAGAGACAACGTCAGAAGCGTCTTACCTGGGCTAAGGAGAAAAAATAACAGGTCTATTGCTCAGTGGTCCAGAGTCCTCTTTTCAGATGAAAGTACATTTTGCATTTCATTTGGAAATCAGGGTTCCATAGTCTGGAGGAAGAGTAAAGAGGCACATAATCCATGTTGCTTGAAGTCCAGTCTGAAGTTTCCACAGTCAGTGATGATTTGGGGAGCAATGTCCTCTGCTGGTGATGGTCCACTGTGTTTTCGGAAAGTCCAAAGTCAATGCAGCCGTCTACCAGGAAGTTTTAGAGCACTTCATGCTTCCTTCTTCTCACAAGCTTTATGGAGATGCTAATCTCATTTTCCAGCAGACCTGCCCACACTGCCAAAAGTACTAAGACCTGGTTTGATGACCACGGAATTACTGTGCTTGATTGGCAAGCAACCTTGCCTGACCTGAACCCTGTAGAGAATATATTGTTTGTTTTTTTTTCTATTAGTCTTATGTAATATTCTAATTTTCTGAGATACAGATTTTTGGGTTTTCATTAGCTGAAAGCCGTAGTCATCAAGATTAAGACAAAAAAAGGCTTGCAATATTTCACTTTGTGTGTAATGAATCCATATAATACGAGTTACATTTTTGTAATTGACTTAATGAAATAGACCACGTCGTTTTTTAGCCTGGTGAAGAAACTTCTAAGACACTTTTGATGACTTTATTAGACTACAGTCATGCTCTGTTTGGTTGTATTTTCAGTGTTGCTGTCAGCTTATACAGTGGTATGCAAAAGTTTGGGCACCCCTCTGAGATTTCATGACAATTTGCTTTTCCTTTATAATAGAAGATCACAGCAACAACATTTGTTTTCCTACAAAGATGTAGACGTTTTAGTGTTTTCCAGACCAAAATTCTTAGGGTAGCATTACATAGTTTTATTACAATAAAATAAAATGCAAAAAATGGGATGTGCAAAAGTTTGGGCACCCTTATAAATAGCATTCATTTCAACACCTGTACGGATTTATAGCTGACAGGTTGCTGCACAAAATGCTTTGATTAGCTCATTAGACCTTCAATTACAAAGACAGGTGGAACCAATCATGAAAAAGGCTATTTAACATAGGTAATAGCTGGCTGTGCCTGGCCTAGGTTCTTTCTTAGGGAGTGGCAAGATGGGGACCTCAAAACAACTCTCCACTGACCTGAAAGCTAAGATAATCCAACATTATAAATTAGGAGAAGGGTACAAAAAATTATCTGACAGGTTTAAACTGTCTGTCTCCACAGTCAGAAACGTAGTTGTGAAATGGAAGGCCACAGGAACAGTCCGTGTGAAGGAAAGATGTGGTAGGCCGACAAAAATAGGGGAAAGGCACAGGCGAAGGATGGTGAAAATGGTCACAGAGAAGCCACAGACCACCTCCAGAGAACTACAACAACATCTGGCTGCTGATGGTGTAGTTGTTCACCGTTCCACAATCCAGCGTACTTTGCACCAGGAAGAGCTCATTGGAAGGGTGATGTGCAAAAAGCCTTTCCTGAGTGTTAATCACAAGAAGAGTCGCATGAGGTATGCAAAAGCACATCTGGACAAGCCAGAAGCATTTTGGAACAAAATACTGTGGTCAGATGAGACCAAGATTGAGTTATTTGGTCATAACATGAACAGGTATGCATGGCGAAAAAAACACACTGCATTCAATGAAAAGAACTTGTTGCCCACTGTAAAATTTGGTGGAGGATCTATCATGTTATGGGGCTGTGTGGCTAGCACAGGTACTGGAAAACTTGTTAAAGTTGAGGGCCACATGAATTCCTTACAGTACCAGGAGATTCTTGACAAGAATGTTCTAGAGTCAGTCACAAAGTTGAAGCTACGCCGGGGTTGGATTTTTCAGCAGGACAATGATCCTAAGCACCGATCAAAATCCACCAAGGAATTCATGCAGAAGCACAGGTACAATGTTCTGGAATGGCCATCCCAGTCCCCAGACCTTAACATCATTGAAAATGTATGGATTTATTTGAAGAAGGCTGTCCATGCACGGAGGCCAAGAAACCTGACTGAACTGGAGACGTTTTGTGTGGAAGAATGGGCCAAAATACCACCTGCCAGGCTTAAGGGACTTGTCTGTGGCTACAGGAGGCGTCTACAGGCCGTTATTGCAGCAAAAGGAGGCAATACTAAATATTAATGGAATTATTTCTTAGGGGTGCCCAAATTTATGCACATGCCTATTTTTGTTTGAATGCACATAAACATGTTTCTGTTTGACCAATAAAAGTTATTTCACTACTGAGATGTTTCTGTTACCATAAGGTATAACATATGTTAAAATGAAGTTGCTGCTTCAAAAGCTCAGCAAGTGACAAACTGATGCAGTGGTTTTCCTAAGGGGTGCCCAAACTTTTGCATACCACTGTATAAACCAGTATACTGTTAACAATGCTAACCACTTTAGCTTAGCGTGTCAGCATGCTAACATTTATTATCAATGAATAAAAAGAAAGTACATCTAAGGTTAAAGAATGTCATTCGTTTGCGAGTATTTTGCTACTACATATTGGACAAATGAAAACTGAATTATAATAAGCCAAAGTGCGTGAGCCAGGAACTTCTGAACCTAACTTATATGGAATTCCATCGGCTACGCATCACATTTTTTTTTACTTAAAACCACAAATCATGGACAACTTTCATGACGGTGCTAGTCATAGGAAAAAAAAGTCAGAGGATCACTGAAGACAGTACGGCTAATCCTCATGGCGACATCAAACTGCGTACAAAAGTGTGTTAAAAACCAAAGCATGCAAGTTAATAAAGTGTGTATTTCTGAGGAGAGTGAAAACGTAACACAGGATACATGCGTCAGTGTACACACTTCCTTGTTATTTTCTGCATTTTTGGAAAAAATGTGAGATATTTTCAGCTTGGTAATATTTCTGACAGGTTGAATTGTAATGAGTGTTTTTGGTATATGGTGTGACCTCAGAAGACAGCTTTACTCTAACCCTCTGCCCTTAAGAACAAAAGTTTATTGAAGTCGTGCAGAACAAACTTATAGTTCAGGAGTGACAGGACTGAAATTGCTGTGAAACTAAAATCCCTTTGCTCCTAATTAGACATTTTAAGATTGTAACTTTTGGTATTTTTTTCTCCTGATAGTTTACAGTTTTACTTTCAGGTTTCTTTGTCAAGCTCCTGTATTTATACACTCATTCCCTCTCCCCCTCCCCACCCACCTGTCCGCTGTCTGTGACGTAGATGATCATGTCCGCTTTCTCGTCGAAGATTCGCTGGCGCAGGGCTGCGAGGTCCGATGTGTCGTAGGTGTACCCGCCGTCCGACTTGACGACGGTGAGGGGGATGGGCTGACCCGGGACAAAGAGAACCTTACGACCCTCGTCCATCTCAGTCAAGCCTGAGGAAAGAAAAAGACAGAGAAAGAAACAGAGATAAAAGGAAAGAAGGATGTTTAAGAGGGAAGGGTGTACAGGGGAGGGGGAGGGAGTGGGATTGAAGAGAGTAAAAGAAAAAACAGGGATTATGAGAGAGAGAAAGTTTGATTAGAGGGTAAAGAAGAGAAAGGGGAGATAATGGGTGAAGTGAAGAATGAAGACAATGCAGATAGAAATAGGGGGATTAGACAACATTAGAAAAAGAAAGAAAAAAAAACAACATGGGGAAAGGACTTAAAAAAACATTTGGAAGACATTTATGAGTTAACATTGCCCCCTGGTGGTCACATATGGATATTGCAGCCTACACTTTCGTATTATGAACATTGGAGGATTTACAATTAGTACTGTTAGCCATAAAGATTAGAAGTGGATCCAAAATGTATCCAACTATCTACTGAGAAATGTCCTTAGAAAAAATGTCAATCTGCCGCACACTGACCTCTCTCGTCCAACTCCTTCACCACAGTATTCATCATTTCCTGGTAGAACGACTCTCCCCTCTCGATGAGTGTAATGTCCAGGCAGTTGTAAACCTTCTGGAACTCTGAAACACACACAATCGCCATCTTAGCATCCGTTTTCAGTGCAAATAAAAGAAAACAAAGCGAAACAATATGTGGAACTGAATGAACACAAACAAACAATTATTCCCATGTAACAAACACACTGTACCCAAGTTGAAGGACTTTTTTTTTTTTAACAAACCCTTTAAAAAGGTCTAAGCATTTTTTGCAACCATGATAAGAGCTGGTTGAATCTATCAACGCTAAAGAGAGGTGGTACAATGCTTCTTTTCTTTCCTGGCATAGGGAATACTGGACAATTCTTTACCAAAGGAAAGGAGATAAAGCCGTCTAATAAATCCTTGCAAATGCAACTTCTAAAGCGACACAGCAAACACACAACAATAACAACTGTCGTTGCATAATTACAAAGCCTAGTGTACGCAGGTCTAAGTGCATTTAGTCCTTATGAATTCAAAGCAGCTCAGGAGCTGCACTGCATGATAAAGTAGCAATGGCTTTATGTTTTTAAATGGAAGATTTTTCCTTTAACATTACAGCCTCATAAACAGGCTCATTAATACGCAGTATACCTTTCCTGGAAACATCACAGATGAGGTTCCAGGCATTAATGAACTCGGGCTCTTTGCTCTGCAGTCTGACGACACACTTGTACGCTCGCTTCTTAAAGTCCTCCTCCTCGTCAAAGCGCTTCTTCGACTCCTGAGTGAGGGAAAAGGAGAGGAGAGATAAATGAGAGGGGAGGAGGTGGTGGGATCAGAGAAGAGAGAGAGACCAAAGAGTAGGGTGGAAAGATGATGTCAGAAGTAAATGAGGTGTGTAGAGAAATGAAGAACAAAATGTTCTCTGTTTATACAAATGCACTATATACACACACAAAAAAAAATACACATAAAAGTGCTGCACTGCACACGCATTATGCTCCATAGAATATTCCTGCATCAAGTGACATAACATTTATTTCCTGCCTTCTAAAAATGTTTGTGTTAACTGACTTTGTAGATAAAAGCATTCATGCAGAATTCTTAAATACACACCTACAAATGTGTTATTTTAAGCCCCTTCTTTTTTCTCCAGCTTGAAAGTTATAACCAACTATGAGTATTTTTTTCCCGCCCTTTGTTACATGTCCTTTCAGATTCTTTGCCAACAATTTCCCAAGTGCCCTGAGGATTGAGACAGTGAGCAATAGTGGAGAACAGATGGCGTGTTACTGACTTTGTAGAAGGCCTGCAGGTCTCCGATGGGCGGGGAGGAGGTGAGGTAGTCTGGGAATTTATCCTGCAGGTGAGCGATCAGCATCCCAAACTGAGTCCCCCAGTCCCCGACATGGTTCAATCTGAAAATGGCCAAAGCAGTGTCAAAACTAAAATCCACATCTGACAATTAGTCATGAGTAGTCCTGACTTTTTACTCTTCTGCAAGCAAGTCCAAAACATGTAGACACAAGTGGGACAATTCTTCTATTCAAATTTTGGTCCAGAGAAAGATTGTCACACAATTGCCACAAAGTCAAGATATTTGGAATGAATATTCAGGGTATCATGCTGAAAATTAACCTATTACAAGTTGATAAGGGAGAAATGATCATAAAAACTGATCATGAAATGAAAATCACTGAGTATTTATGATACACAAATCAATATCACTTTATTAACATCGGCATTCAACTCAAAGCAAGCTGAATCTCAAATGTCCTATGATTTATGCCACATCATGACTTCTGTGATTTGAAAGCATAATCAAAAACTAGTAAGAAAACATATTTTTGAAGAGGAAAAAGTTTTGGTTTAGTACGTCTCAATTTTTTTATCCGTGCAACAATAATGTTTCCTGGACTTAAACAGCCTTGCAGAGATAATAATGAGGCTGTAGACTTTGAAATATTTCTGTGAGTCCAGTGATGTCAGTGGTGTGTGATGGTGATTTATATGCATTAGGTTTTCGTTACAGTGACTGAACTGACCTGAGAACATCGTAGCCCAGAAACTCAAACAGCCGACTCATGCTTTCCCCGATGATGGTGGAGCGCAGGTGGCCCACATGCATCTCTTTGGCGATGTTTGGGGAGGAGAAATCCACCACCACCTAAACAACATACACACGTTTTAAACAATGCATCATAAACACAAACCAGTGAGAAAGAAAACTCTAAAATATCTAATTTAGAAGGAAATGGTCTGTGCTTCTATTCTCAAACTAAAATATGTGACTAAGAGGAGAAGCTCTGTGAAACTACACAGCAAAGTATGTGGACCAAAAACAAAAGTTGATGAAGTCCAACCGGGCAGAAAAAACTACATTTGAAATAAACTCAGAGGATAACATCACTTACTTAACATAACATCTACAAAATATTGATTTCACTTGAGTATCAGGGCAGCAGAAACTCAGTCTGTAGGGATTTGGTTTGGGAGCTAGAAGGTCGCTGGTTCGCGTCCCGATCGGACCCTGTATTACATTTGAATCCTCCATTTTCAACATTAAATGAATAGTTTACAAGTAAAGATCTGTGGCAAATAGTGGCTGAGAATACACAAACAGTACTGCTTTGCTGATTTACAGTTAGTTTCGAGCACGACTTTTCTTCTCATGATTTACATTAATTTGAAGCAGTGGTCACGCTATATGAGGGAGTGTGACTAACCCTCTTCTTGGCCAGTGGGGGGGGCTGCACGCCGTTGATCAGCAGGTTGCTCATCAGTTTGGACACATACGGCCTCTTCAGATGGACGTTGATGAATCCTGAACACAAAAAAATACATCAGAGGAGAAGATGAAAGTGTTTTTTTCTTATTTCATTTCTTAAATATAATGCTATTTTAGCTAGGTTTTTTGTTTACCATGGTGTACTTATCTACTACTTCTTTTTTACTTATTGTGGTTATTTATCATTAAAAATGTGTGCTTACTGGTTATTATTTAAATATGTAAGGCCAGAGCTGAAATGTAATTTGACGATTGATTATAGAACTTATTGTGGCCTACACTGCCCAAATATTGTTTTAATTCTAGTTTCTATTTCAACGGATGAAAATATTTCTGAAAGAGGAGTCAGATGTTTTGTACCTGGTCCGGCGATCTCAGTTTTGAGGATGACTTCGTTGTCGGAAAGATTCTGGACGATATTTTGAGCAATTTCCCTGGGGTTCGTTTTCACTCCCTTTGCCTTCAGAATCTGGAACACCAGACAGTTGGGCTTAAAATGTGTTTAAATACCTATATATAAATAAACGTTTTTTTAAAAACTATTTCACAGAGTGTAATTGCAAAATGTTATTCAGCTTTAGCTCTCAACAGAACAATATTAATGGTTAAGCGAGAATGAAAGGCCTTCAAATATTATCAGGTGCCTAAATAACTTACATTTCATAAATAAAGGTTGTTAGGTTGTTGCAAAGAAAAGGCTTGGAACTATTTAAACACATCTTTGAAAGCCATCCTTTATTCTAAAAGCTTTATTTGTTGTATCAAAGGCTTCATTGTCATACACACAGCTACAGTGTAGATATGCAACGAAAAGCTTAAGTCACAGGCTCCTCCAACAATGCAACATAAATATAAATAAGACTCAAAACAAATGAAAAAACAAGAAAAATAGTACAAGCTCAGACGTTCAAGAAAATTAAAGAGCATTTAAGAAAATCTAAAATCAGGAACTTTCATTTAAATTCTGGATCTGTACGCTCACTGAATCTTTGATTAAACTGCCGTCAGAGTCATTTTCTCTGCTCCACAGACCTGGGCGATGGCCATGGCGCTGTTGCACTGGTACTCTCCAAACCTGGGCTGCTGGCTGGAGGCGACAGACAGAGGGGGGTTCTCCAGCTCAGGGTATGCAGCACGGATGGCCTCACAGAAAATCTCCTCCAGTCGTTGGAGGATGTTGGTCATGGATTTACCGCAGGGAACCGTCCTATCCTCCTGCAAGCTCTGAGGACACACAGCACATCGGCTTCAGTAATATAAAGATTAGACATGAAGAATTGTCCCTGCCTCGGGACTGTTCTTATGCATGGTTCTCGAGAAGAAATGGAAAAAAGGAAAGAAACTGTAGTGATTTTTGCCTGACTTTTTCTACAACATCAGTTTGCTTTTGATGTTCTTTTTTTTGCTTCTGACACTGACCTCAAATATTTCAGTCACTAAAACTGTGATGTTACAATCTAACACACAGTACGCTAAAGTCATGCTGCAAGGGTGGAAAGCATAAAACCACAGTAAAACCCATATGACCCTGCAGGGTCAATAAATTCATTACATTTTGAGAAAATCAATTTGTTTTCCCTTTGCTAATGATATATTAGCAGTTTTATTTCAATTCTGAACACCATGGTAAAACTGTTTTTTGACATGCATTGACTCACTGTTGTGGAATTGATATCTCTATTGTTCTAGGATGCCGACATATTATGATATGTGAATAAGTACATTTCTCAAAATCCTGCCATTACAAAATATATTTTTGGTTGAATTTAATAAAAAAAGAAATCCTGAAATGTCCCAGCTTGTGTGTGAACATTTGGTGAGTGTTGTTTTATGTGTATGTTGTGTACTCACCCTCTTCAGGACGTTCAGGCGATACTTCAGTTTGGCGTTTTCATCCCGCAGCTCTTCCAGACGAGGGGATGGACTCAGCTTCTGAGGGTTTTTTAGACTCTCAATCTCTGCAGAAAGACTCTTGATCTCCTGCTCCTGAAAAGCAAAACAAAATCACACAGATTTACATTTCTGTAAAACTAACTCAATCCTTAAAATGTTTTACGGTCTCCCTGCTGTGAAATAACGTGTTCCCGTTTCCTAAGAGCAGCATCTACTCAGCTGAGGTTCATACTTGCAAGCCGACTGCAATAGACTAACAAGTATAAACCTATTTTTGAAACAGAACAACAATTTATCCTAACAGAGTCTTCATCAAATGAATCACTGCTTTACAGCTGCAATTGCACTGTGAACAATCATTGCTAACATTTCACAATTCAACTTTAACAAAGCAGTGTTAATGTATTACTTTGTATGATTCAACTATTTCAATCTGACTTTAAAATCTATGACTTTTGATTAAATACAGTGAATTTCAAAGGAGTATCATTTAGCCAATAAAGCTGGATAAACTGTGTTAAATGTATTTAAATACTACTCCTGCATTCTTGCCAGGAGGAGCTCTGATAGTAAATAAGGTTCCAAGTTCAATAACCCTGACTCAGAGAGAAACCAAAAGTTGAAAACAACTGATGCAACAAACAATAAAATTACAGAAAAACCTCTAATCCCTGAAGGTTTTCTTGTATAGGAACTAGAACTGCACAAGATATAGGAATATTAAAGGGCACGACATGTAGCTTATTGTTTAATAAGGCTGATTTATGAGAGAATTTACTGGTATGCACGTACAAACTCTTCTCTATTGAGAACACTTTATTCAAACAACACATCACTTAAACATCTGTTAAATTAACTGTATTCGTGAGACATGTTTTGTTTTGTAAAGTACTGCAGTAATTCTTACTGAGAGTCAGATCAACATTAAATCTTAAGATTGTTAATTGACCTTTGGCAGGGGTGTAGCTACCTGACATTTAGCCGGCTAGCTAATGCATCTTCAAATGTGTTGAATGTGAATTTATAAAGATAAACAAAATTAGAAATTATTCCATAAAGGTGTTGAGAGCCTAAAAGAGACTAAAATGCAACATTAATGCAGCAGTAGGGTTAATAGTAAAACACTCTATTTTTTACATTTACAGGTAACGTCTCTTACCTGTTGTTGCAGTCGGGTTGTGTACTCGTTCACAGAGTCTCCCATCTTTCTGAAACACTTTAGAGAAACTCTCCTTTCGGCTGGATAGAGAAACTCGTGGCTGATGAAACCAAATGCTAGAGAAGGAAGAAGTTCACAAGTGTACTTCCGGTACTTCTTCTTCTTTGGTTTTACAAGCGGGCCGCTTAACATGGTATAAGGAGGACAGCGCCACCCTCTGTATATGCAGCACTATCAGTTTGATCAATACTAACTACTACTGCTACTTCATGGCTTAATGTACTTTTTATCGGTGGTAGAAGGTAACTATATTTGTTCAAGGACTGTAATGAAAAGACAATGGAAGGTAACAGTACCTCACTTTAGTATTTACACAGCTTTCCACTTGCCATAACAATACTGAATATATTTTATTTTATTTTATTTTTCAGAGTACTTTGCAATAGTATAATGTAAATTGTTTTTTAGTATACCAAGATTACATGTAAATACGTCTATATGTTAATGTGTAAGATAAATAACTGTTTTCTTTATTTTTGGTTTTCATATTTTGTATCTCCTTTAACTGTGTTTATGTATGCACCATGTACACCAAGGTAAATTCCTTGTATATGTAAACCTTCTTGGCAATAAACCTGTTTCTGATTCTGATTTGAGTTATAATTCTAAGCCACTACACTTCAGATTTATCAGATAGATTTAGCCACTGATACACTTCTCTTTCTTTCCATTGAAAATCATGTATTGACAAATGTGTGGAAAGGGAATTTACCTGATAAGCAAAATGAGAAATTATTCCTGAAGCTCTTGAGTAAATTCTCCAACTATCATGGCTAAGTTCTGTTATATGTTTTGGGCTGTTATTTTGAGAAATTTGTGAAAAATATACCTTTTTAGGGGTAAAAATATACTGATTTTATAAAAGATGAGACATTGCTGTAGATTAAACTTCCTAGCATTATATAAAGAAGCTCAAATCAGCACAAGGTTAAACATATACAGCAGTACAATGAAATATATACATTAATGTAGCAGTAAGATTATTCCAAAAACATAGTATAATAGTAAAACAACTCAAAGAACATTTGCATGCACAATGACTACATTAACTTTCAATACTTCAAGTATATTATGTTGATAATACTTTAAAATGTTTTGAGAAAAACACTAATAAAAGTACTACAAAACACGTTGAAATAGAAGAGAAGAACTTTTTTATTTGTTGTGAAACTACAAAACATATTGTTTGGTATTTTTTGTGCTGGTGAAATATTTACAACTCTGGTCGATAGTACAGTGTCTGAGAATAAAATTCACAGCTTTTCGGGACTCACGCGATAAAAAGAAAAACAGGAAAAGCACACCCAAATCACAAAGTGCAATAAATACATGCTGTATGTTTCTCATAGCCGCCTCCATACACATTACCAGATTCATCACCAGTCGTAATACAAACAAATTCATTAGGAAAATAAAAACAATAATCAAATAAAAGGAAAACAAATGCACTTGAACTTCAAAAAACAAACAAGAATTATATCACAACCTACATGATGAAAAAAATAATTACGTGTGACTACCAGCATGTTTTTTCTCTGAATGATTGTGATTTCTTGTAGCAAAAAACCTACATTCCTTCATCCAGATGTTGTTATATATAAATGTTTTTTGATTTAGCGGTTAAACAACATTCAATCGATCATGACAAAGTCCTTACAGACAGACAGTACTGTTCCTCAGAGTCCTATTCTTTAAAACTACCTGCTCTACAGTGCAGGAAAAAAAAACAAAAAACTGTTTGCATTAGGAACATTAATGCAAACCCTTCTCTACATTTACAGCTTCAGATCAATCCATGGCAGCCAGATTTGGACATATATGACACAAAAACAAACAATGGTTGCTCTCCGAAAGGCACACTCTCACTTAACTCCAAAGGCTTTCATTAATTTCACAGTGATCCCGTTACAGTAAAACCCTCAGACCGTCAGAGTTCAGAGCTGCGTTCACACTGTGCGAGGAAACCAGATAGGACAATAGTGAGATTTTTCGCCTCTTCAATGTAATACATATCAGATTTATGGCTATGATTCCAGTCTTAGCAGTCTGATCAGAATTCTAACATCGTATTTGTTGCTCGATTACGCCGTAATAGTGGAGTGATGAATCGAAGAGAAAGTGGCGCATTATAGTGTATTAGCTGTGGATGTTGTCCATTTGAGGGGATAAAATATGGGCAAGTTAAATGTTTGGAATTGACGAGTGAACAGCTAAAAAAAAATATTGCTTTACACTTTCAGGATTCTTAAAACACACCTAACTGTGTTTCAATTATATGGATATTGTGGAAGTCATAAGTAAGAGTGGTTTTGTATTTGATTATAAGAGGTGTTTACAATTATTTGTCCCATTTCTATTTACAAAGTGAGTGAATAACACTAAGTATGACCTTGTTGCTGAAAATACATATATTTGAATTCCCTAAAAGTGTTATTTATACATCGTAAATGAACATTTTGACTTCATAGCATTGTCTTAGATCCCTATGGTGCACACAGTGGTATCATGCATCTCAGATGATAAACTTTACATACCTACAGGTAAAGTATTATTTAGACCACAAGAACGTCAGCGTCCTTTATTTCTGTTTTTGTGTCTCAGGAGTTAAATCTTTGGTATTGTTATGGTGATAATTATTTACTTCAGAAACGGGACAGTTCAGACTGAATAAAACGCTTCCTCTCTGCAGTGTGAACGCAGCCTCAGTGTGAACATCCTCACAGCATTTCATTCACTTCCTACCAACTGTGGTTTTGTATTTGTGTGATATGTATTGTTCCTATTAACACTTGTGCAAAAATATTCCTACTTTTACCTGAATGTGTGGTGAATATTTCTACTAGTAACTGGATATGTTTTGTAACCATGTTATTTGTTTGTGAATTAAAAACTATTACGATATGCAACTATCAGAAACAAGGCTGATTTAAATTCTTGGGACTTTTTGGAGATAAACTTAAGCATTGGAGGGAGATGATGGGGAAACGGGAACAGAAAGTGAAAGAGCCCACAAGTAAAATAAGTCAAAGTCAACTCCCTCTGTTGGTGTTAAACATAAACATTAAGCAAGATAAAAAAAAGGTTTTCTGTTGACTCTTTGCTGGATCTGATCTATTATTCAAGCAGGTTGTGAGCTGACTCTGAAACAGAGAAACATCTGGAATGACAGCGGTTTTTACCAGTGACATTCTGGTTTACACCGGGAATGGAGACATGATTACGTGAAGGATTGCGTCATGTGGTGAACACTTATACAAAGCACCTAATGTAGCTCACCACATGAAGAGCATGGTGACCCAGCAAGGAGAGCAACACTGACCTAACGGTGAGTCATTATTCCAAAAGTCACAGGTTAAGAAACTTCGACTCCACCTTAATACTGTAACCCCATCATAAACCCCCCAAGACAAACTGTCTGTAAAAAAACACATGATTTTGCAACTTTTGTTTTTATTCCTCTTTATTTCTTTTAACATTTTAATTGAATTGGTTTATCAATAATAACTCAAATGTGTAATTATTTTTAAGTGGTTGCTGTTTACTCATTTCGGAGTGGGTTTTCTTCTCCCCTCCTCTTATTCTTAAGTAAGTTATTCATTTACTACATTTCCCAGAATGCCTTTTACCATTATTTTGTGTAGGGTTTTGTTTTATCCATTTAGAAGTGACACTGATTTCACACAATAAATAGTTCTAACAGTTTTTTTTTGTTTCTTTAATTTATAGCAATGTTATAGGTTGATCTTATCAAGCATTGTTTTAAGTCAACACACTTTATGTGAGAGAAAATATAAGAAAATGGTGATAAAACTGAGGTAGAAGTCAAAATAACTTTTCAGGTATTTAAAAGAAATCAAACCTGACTAGTTGCTGCAATGCATTATGGTCTATTCCTCACTCTTGCTGTTTCATAAGATTCTGTGTATCTTCTCTCTGATAGATTCCTTTCTGTAAATGTGAAAGCAAGCTTAAAACTGCAAATATAAATGATTAAATCTGTTTAAAATATCAGAGTCATGTTTTCTATATGTCCAAGGATTTTAAATATTACAACATATAGAAACGCAAGATTTATCACCATAGGAGTATTCTTTTATCACAGTTGAATTGTTGAATAAAGCACCAAAGACAACAGCTGCTCAACGTTCAGGTACAAACACAAAGAGCCACCAAACAATAGTCGAGGTTCTCTACTCATTTATAATCCGGTTGCCTTGGAAACAGAGTTAGACATCGTAAGTCCGCGCTGTGTTGAATAGAAAGCACATCGCTGGAGCACAAACAGTGAACTGACTTTATGCCAGAGGTGAAGATTAAGAGCCGCTCTGCATGTACCGATAAAAGGAACATTCTGACCGGCTTCTGCACTCAAACGCAGACAGGAAAACACTCCTCTGAATGCCAAGCCATATTCATCACAAGGCTGATTTAATTTAGGTAAACCTCCAAAAAAAAAACATTATATCCAAGTGACAATATTAGTTTTTCCTGATTCCTGAAGAGCAGTAAACAGGGAGTAGGAATTTAACCCCTTGCTAGTGTACAAATATTTGGGATGAAATTGATGTGTTCAGTTTTGCTGGGGCACCATGCTTATATTTTAAGCTGCAGAACATCCAGTTGTAAGAGGCATGAGAGTGACTTTAGATACAGAGCGTATCCAAAACATCCAGTTAGAGGGAAGGGGAGTCTGAAATTAAAACTCTTTTTAGTTCACATTCATCAAAGATACATCTGATCTTCACTTCCTGAATGACAATCTTTGTGTGCTTCAACAGTCAACAATCACTCCAGCGCATTCGAGGCAAAGGCTTTTGGATTTGTTTTTTTATATTTTTCCAAAAACCCACTTATTTTTCTTTCCGTTTTTTACTTTCTCAAGCTTCTTAAAGTGCGGACTATCCGATCAACTACCTGAGTGTTAGTGAGAGTTAGTGCTCTTTCTACACTTTGCCTAAAGTCACTGGTGAGAGACAACTGCACTAAAATGAGAAGGATCTCACCTCCTAAAATGATCAAACCCAGTTCATTTGGTAACATTTGCAAATTAAAGACTTGCTCCAGTTTTCCTCTTGTGTGTGTTGTAAATGATGCATGCTGATGATGATTATATACAAACATCTGTGCTGTCAATAGTTTTCTAAAAAAAACAAAACACTTGAAAATCAATAATAAATATCTCTTAAATCAAGATATTTATTTTAGATTTTTATCATCAGCTTTAGTTGCTCATTTTGCTTTAGTACCGTTGTTTTGTGCTGTCAATATACATATTTATATATTTCTTTACCCAAATGTGTCAGTAAAGTACAAAACTCTTTGTATGCACATATGCAGCTTTGTGACTTTGTGCTGGAATGATTTTACACACCTATAAACAGCCTGTTAGTAACAGAAACACAAAACAAAGTGGAAGAAAGAGTGACATAATAATTAAAAAAAGAAAAAGCTCTAGTGTGCTATGACTAATTTACAAACATAGACTATCCACATTAGAAATGCTGAGCTCTTTAAAAATGTGTTTCTTCATGGTTTTGAGTGTTTGCTCTACTTGACATATTATTATTATTGTTGTTTGTTTAAATTCTTCATAACACCGCCAAACATTTGCTTCATTTGAATGGGAACAGCAGGCTAAGACTCGAGGAGGAAATACTTTGAAATGCTTCTCTACACGTCGTCAGCCGGCAGGTCGGGGATGCTGCTCTTCGCTCGTGTGAAGAACGCCATCTTCTCTCTGAAACGCAGGAGACAGTCAGAGATCAACACAAGGACAAAGCTAACCTGGGGATTTAGTTTTAAAGTTCCCATAACAAAGCTCTAAAGTCATACTTTATGACTTTATTCAGCTACTATTGTCAGTCTATTCACTATTTTGTACTGACACTCTGAATGTATTACATTATTGGATGCCTGACTGTGTTGTTTCTTAATTGAGGTTTGAACCTGAGTTTCATCTTTGGCAGATTGTGCAGACTTTTAAAACAAATCCTCAATTTAATGCTGAATAAAAAGTAAAAAATTGGGTTGTTCTGAGCTCCTAGGTGGTTTATGGTCTTGTTTCTATTAAAGTCATTTTTTAAAGTAGCTTGGGGACCACAATCACAATCTATCTAATTAATATGTGATACAACACCAAGGAAGTCTTAATTATACAGTTTAGCCCTCCATAAAAGTATATATCTTTGATTTAAATTAGATAAAGATAGAAAACAATGCTGTTTTAACAATAATCTACATCACATCATGATACAGGGTAAATAAGGAATACATAACATGCCTCTTAAATGCAAAAATAATATTGCAAAAAAAGCTTTTCCAAAAAACATGTTAGTCGTCAATCACATATTAAACAGCCAACCTATATCAGAACACAACAGAGTTTATCTGGTTGTGCTCCTGCATTACCAGACATATATCAGCATGTTGGTGCATCAGTATATCAAATCAGGAGACACAATAAACATATTTATCCCAGCCGACGTACATCTCAGTGCAGAACATTCTCACAGTATACATCAAACTCCTTCCTCTGCTGCTCCTGTCTGAAATACAGTTTCTAAAATTCATTAAGAAGGGGAGTAAGTAGCTTCACTGCCACTGGAATGTGCTTTTTTAAAGGGGCCTATTTTTTATTGAGCCGTTTTTAACACATTCTGTCTGCTGAGGAGATCTGACCACATATTCGTCTCAGGTATTCTGCCGGTGCTCTTATCTGGAGTCTCATATTTCAGGAATCTGGCAGGTTGTGTGTCTCACCTGAAGGTCTGCACCTCAGGGACTTCCTTCCGGCTCTGTCCTCTGATCTTGTGGACGTCCTTGGCTGCTGCTCTCATCATCTTCTCCACCCGCTTCTCGTGTAGCTGCTCCTCACAAGTCTAAACAGGACCAAGATCACAGGACGATACTGAACTCTGCTTTCTTTTATTTACAGGAAAATGTGCCTTGGACACTTGAGTAACAATTATCTAGGTTGTGTCCATACATCGTACGTTAAGCCCATATACATTGTTCCCACCACGTTCCCTCACCTGTTTCTCGGCCTGCCTCAGGAGGATGCGGAAGCGTTCGTCCTCCTGCACCCAGGCGGGCAGCTCTCTCTGGCCGCGCTGCCTCGCCGTCTCCAGCTGCATCTTCAGCTCCCGCAGCACCCGCAGCTCCTGAGTCAGCCGCGACTGCCGCGTCCGTGACACCTGCAGGTCCAGCTCCAGGTCCAGGGACGTCCTCAGCAGACCATCCAGACCTTTCACCTGCACCGGAGGCTGAGGGAGGACAGGGCAGAGGGGTAAAGATAAGAGATACAGACACAAACACTAAGGCTTCGAGAAACAATTGTTCCTCTAATGGGTACCTGGCCTTCACTTTGGTTTTTAATAAAGGCCATTAATGCAGATTAACTTAAAATCCCTGACTCCTCAGCCTATGAGAGAACACAAAACACTGTCTTTTTCTAATACTCACTACGCAATGCAAATAAAAATAAAAAGCTGTTCATCAAACAGTTGAAGACAGATATATTTATTTGTTTATTTTTAGATGAATATTTCTAAACCGTCACCTGATTGTACAGTCACAGTTTGGATTTATTTGCCCCACACTGGCACCATAATCAAGGTATATATTTTTTAATCCCTGATGCAGTCTTTGAGAAACTTCATTTATAATATGAATTTATTGTCAGCATTATCCTGCACAATAATCAATAACTCATCTTAACTTTTTCTATGGTTCTGAGTGTTTTTCGTTCATGTTCGAAAAAGAATATTGCTTTCCTTGTAAAGAAAACGTGTTATTCTTGCTTTGTTTTAAAATGTTTATGAATGTTTATGTATAGATGTCGATTTCCCCCCACTGAAATGTTCCTGCCTGCTGCTAAATTAATAGGAGCTGGCAAATGTCAGAGCTGCATTAAACATTCAGACGGTTATTAAATATTAAGAGTCACTTGACTGAGAGTCGTCAGGCAGCTTTAGGGCTCAAAAAATGCAAAAAGGCTCCTCCGTCTACCTCTCTGGAGTAACAGTTAATGCGCTCAGTAAACTTGTAGGTGTTTCGACTTCACGGTCGGGCACTCCAGAAAATGACTGTGAGGCTGCAGTGAGGCATACTGGGATATAAGTGACTGGACTTCAATGTTAACTCCTCTGGGGGGGAAGTCTGTCATGGCAAAAATCTATAACACTGTCATTATATGATGACACAGTTACCATCAGAAAAAACTAAAACCCTGGGGTGTCTGACACATGAACTGCGCTAAAAGTTTTTTCTCTTCAGATCGAGTGACGAGGCGACAGGCAATTAGACAAATTCTCCTTTTGTTTTTTTACATCTGCGGGTTTGACTGCAATACTACATGGTACAATTATTCTCCACTGCCTTACAGTCAAAACTGCTCCTCCAGTTGAAAATCGGCTCAGATATTGTAGGTCTACCCTGTGAGAGACTCCATGAAGCAGCTTAGCATAACAAACTAGTGAGGCTGGCCAACAACAAAATATCCGACCCCAACCATTTCCTGAACATTAAATATACATTTTTTGCAACAAAATGCAGAGATACGGCGTCCCACGACTCAATACAATTAGACTAAAACCCACTTTTGTGCACCGGTTAATCCTGAAATTAAATACAGACCTAAATCCCAGGTCAAATGTAGGTCAGAGACTCTTGAGCATGTTGTCTTCAGTGATTGTGAGGTTATGTTAAATATGTTTCATTATATTGTGTCTTGATATTTGTCCTTGTTGACACAAGAAACATTTCAGACTGATATCTGACATTAAAGTATTATCATATTACTTGTTGTTTTACCTTCTTCATGCGCATGCTTCTCCTCTCCGAGGCGTTTCTGACAAACGGAGACTTCTTGGAGAGGGTGGAGCTGTCGCTGTCGCTGCGGTTTATCTAGAAAACACCACAGAGGGAGATGTTAATTCATGACAGGGAGTTAAAAGGTGTTTCTTTTTCTCTTTGTCTGATGTGCCGTTGGTTGATTGTATTGTAGGACTTCAGTGGCTTCGGTTACCCTGCAGATGTACTGGCTCTGGGGTCCGGGAGAGAAGGTCTTGGAGCGGATGATGGTGTTGCCCCTCATGAACGGGTTCTGCTGGTGGACGTCCGGCCGGCGCTCCTTGGGTCGAACCACCGAGCTGTGGTGAGACAAGTTGTCCATGCTGGTCTCTTTGTTCACCTAGACAAGGAATAAAATATGATATTAATACTAACAGTCCACTACATTCAGAAATAGTGCTTATTACACTTACTCAAAGATAATTTATTGCACCCTAATTCACAAAAATAAATAGTTTTTTGACAATGCTGACACACAAAGCAGGAAGGGGATGATTTGATAGTATGGAAGTCAGAAAAAGAGGAGAAAAATAAGAAAGTAAAACATGACGATGAGAGGAACATTTCATTGTATTTCTTGTAAGACATTTCACCTTCCTCCCTCCTTCCTGTATGGTTGTTAAATAACAGTGGAAAATGGTCTTTTGATTTCACCCGATTGACTTGAATCTAAAGGTCTTTCCTGCTCAAAAATGTGTTTACTTGTGCTTTCCCAGTAATCAGAAAAAGGTTTATTGCCAAGTACACATACGAGGAATTTGTCCTGGTGTAAACATACAGAAAACTAAAACTAAAATGAAAACACTGTTTAAAAAATGTACACCTCTTAAAAGTTACAACGTGCAAAACAACAGTGTTACATTGTGTGCATTAATGTGATGCATAGAGTCTATGATGTGGCTGAGGGTGGGGGTCAGTGGGGATCTTGTTAATGTAGCGGAGGTGAAAAAACTGGTTAGGTGTTGGTCCTGATGGAGCAGGGTAAACTGTTCGTGTCCAGGGAGGGAGGGGTCGGCCACAATCTTCCCTGCCCGCCTCAGGGTCCTGGAGGCGTGTATTGTACTGTGTGTTACACCTGAACTTCCCCTTGCTGTGTTGAATCTTCATCAACACAACAAGGACAACATCAACTTTTTTCTATTAGGGAGATGATTTTCATCACAATGCTACCTTTTCTGTGATGGCTGCTGCACGATAAGGAGGAGGTTTGGTCTCCCTCACCTCCTCTTCCTCCTCCTCTGCTGCTTCCCATTGGCTGCTTTCAGGGTAAAACTCTTCGTCTTCTTCCAGAGGCCCAACCCCCTCTACGCCGTTTCCTTCCTCATCATCGAAGATGTCCAGACGGTCACCATGCCTGTGAACAACAAACACAAAGTCTCTTTTGTAGGAATACATACTTTTCTCAAAGTAGTGCTTTGGTATCGCTTATCCTATCTGTACTCAGCCCTGATACTGTTGCATGAAGTTTTACAGTTTTTGTTTTTTATTTACCATCTTTTATGAGATCTTTTTAGTTATCTGTGTGTACCCATGAGCTCTTAACATATAAAAAGCAGAGGTAAAATAGGTTGTAAGCAGGTGAATTATATAAATGTAAGACAACTTAAACATATTATATACAGTATATATTTTGATAACTAAATACAGTGAACAAAGAGGAGGAGAACTTTTGCACGTGGCAGGAAGATTACTAGGTGGTCTAATTCCTTCCTTCCTGGGAAAGAAGACAGGTGTGTGTGTGTGTGTGTGTGTGTGTGTGTGTGTGTGTGTGTGTGTGTGTGTGTGTGTGTGTGTGTGTGTGTGTGTGTGTGTGTGTGTGTGTGTGTGTGTGTGTGGGTTGACATGGGGACACCTGGTGATTGTCGTAGGACAGAGGGAGGAGGAAAGGTGGCCGTGTAATTCAAAAGAGGGGGAGGTGTGTATCCGAAATTAAAGCAGCTTTATTTACAGTGTGAAACTGCTGAGCACCATTCTGTCAGAGTGTGTGTGTGTGTGTGTGTGTGTGTGTGTGTGTGTGTGTGTGTGTGTGTGTGTGTGTGTGTGTGTGTGTGTGTGTGTGCCTGCACTGAAAACAATTGGGAACTGTCTGCTGCCCTGGGAAGCGTTACAGATCATCTCTAAGTGTGACATAACGTTTGAAAACACTACAAATATTCACATCCTCTGTAAGAGAACAAAAAATAAAGTAACATCGGTACCACTTTGCAATAATGTAATTCATTTATTAATTAGGTTGTGAACACTTTCTAAATCATTAATAAGCTTTTAGAAGACAAGAGATAAACAAAACATCAAGATGGATGAAGAAGACGGAGTAAGCTAGGTAGCCAATATAAGGCTTAGTCATCGTGCCAAATAGTGAGCCTGTGTTGATGTATGAAAACTATGTTAGAACTGGTTTATAAATGGTTCTTAATGATTAATAAAGTGTTTACAACCTAATTAATAACCTAATTATAAACCCTTTATAAGTGTTATTGTAGTCTTATTGTAACGTGGTACCGTAATGGTAATATTTCAAATTTCAGTCTGATGTAAGAGGGAGGCTATCTCCAGCTACATGTATGATGTAGTTAGATGGTGCGCTAACAGAGATTGTATAATTAAGATCCAGATAAATGTTGCTGAAAGCTTGAAAATATAAAACATTTAAAAAAGACGAGTGATGGTCAAAAGTAGGAGTGAACGAGAGACCAAATAGGACACGGAGAAGCACTCACCATTCATCGTCCTCAGGAGCTCCCACTCTGTCACTGTTGGAAACACGAGGCTTAAACACAAGAACACACACACACACACACACACACACACACACACACACAAGGATTAAACAACTGGAAATAACCACATTTATAAGTGTGGTTATCTGACTGTATTGTAAGCTATCCATTAATTCCTATAATGCCACTGCTTGATTTTATACCGTTTTGTTTGTTTCATTTTTTAAATTCTTTTGGTTTGTCTACTTGTTTCATTTGCCTTGTTTCTGAACTGTCCCTTTTGCTGTAACAATGTTAGTTTCCCCACTCTGCGACAGCGTTTCACTGAATGTCAAATAAGTAAATGTTTGTCTTAGTACCCATTTGTATTCTTTTGTCTAATGTTTATTTTCTTGACACTGTAAAAACTCGCAAACTTCTTCCTACATCCCAAAAATGTTGACATACCGATCATTTTAGACAGTTATCTACGGCGGCGTTAACCTTTTGACATTTCATATTTAATACAAGCTATTTTTCTAAAACCATTTATACAGCTGCAACAGCACAGAGGGAAAACAATCACCATTCAATTAGATGTTTATGTCACTGGTTTGATAATTAGGGAAAACTGGCTGCACTCATATAGGCAGCAGCAAATTCACTGTGTACTTTTTAAAAGCATTTTTGTAATAATTACTGAGCTGCATTAAATGGTAACCATAAACCCTCCTTACAGGAATTCTGATTCTGAAACCTGTTTCTGTTGAGGCTGAATAATTAAATGTTTGTCTTATTAGCAATTTGGATTCTTTTGTCTTATGTTTATATTTTACTTCATTACAAAAGTTTAACTACTGAGCATTTAAGACAGAATATACAAGGTGGGGTGTCAACTGTTTAACCTATTTTCTGTTTAATAGCAAAAGATTTTCTACCTGACTAAAACCCTTTACAACAGCAGCCCTCTCACCCTTTCAGCGCTGCCGGCCGCTCGGCTCTCTTTGTCCTTGCTGCTGATCTCGGGCATGTAGGCGCGACTCAGCAGGTTGTACCACTTAGTGCACTTCTCCTCCGAACAGCTGACATCAGCCAGGCTGATCTGGGCTCCAGCCTGCAGGGGGGGAGAGAGGAAAGATGGTGGGGTGTTAAAGTTTCACTAACACAAACAACAACGTTTGCTATAAAACCATGAAATGAGTCAGCACAGTGTTTGATTCTCCTGTGAGTATTTTCTTCACTGCATTGTAATACAGAGGAACACACAGACACAATTTAAACATTATATACATTTCAACATGCCACATACGTTTTGTCAAGCACAAAATGAGTTAAAATATACAAAGATATATTTAATAATTTGTTTTTGTTCGAGGCATTTGAAAGCCTTTCTTATGTTATCCAACATTTCCTTTGATTATGTTGTAAAGTAAAGTTTATTTATGTTTTATTTGAAGCTTTTAATATTCAGTGTATGAATTGTGCTACATTCTCTTTAGCTTTATTTTATTTTAATCATTGTGGTTATAAATATCCTTTTTTAATGTTTTTCCTGAACACTTACAAGGCACCAGCTGACAGGCAATTATGTGTATGATGCAATTATAAACAGAGTTCCCTTACAACAACATATACAACTTTTTATGTTTCATTTTTTGAGATTCAGATTCCTGAGTAATTATACTTAAAATAAACAAATATTCTGAATGTAAAACACAAAGGAGTCATGTTTGTCTTGTTCTTTTTAAAATATGAAAAAGTTAATAATAACCTTTAAATGAAACACAATTAAACACAATCATATTTGAAGCTAATGATTCAACCTTAAATCAAACGATTATTCCAGATGTAAAACTTCGTACTGACCAGACACTCTTCATGGCCTGACTTGCTGGTGTTGCAGATGTCGACCCTCAGTGTCTTCTGCCGCAATGCATTCTGTGATATCTGCATGCCGAACACCTCGTTGACCTCCACTACGTCGTGAGGCAGAGAGCCGCGCGTCCTGAAGAGGCAGCGGGACGCCTCCACGCAGGGCAGCACCACCGCACGCACATACCTGCAGAGACAGAAGTGTTAACTGTTTGCGCAGGCACCTTTTTCAAGTATTAACATAACCTGACGGCCCTCACACACATCGGCATGAGCATATACAGTCAGTGGAGCCAGCAAACACACCGGGCTGCAGGTAACTAAAAGGAAACGCCCCAGGAAAAAGGAGAAACTAAACACTAAGTACACTTTAAACAATTCACACGTGTCTGTTTAACCCACACATGCATCATTTGTTCTAACTGTGTCTGAATGTACAAAATGCTTATTGATACAAGCTTTCTGTGTGTTGTTCTAACTGGTGTCTTTAGTTCCTCTCCTCTCCACCAAGCAGCTCATTTGATAGTACTGCACCAACACTCACAATGGTTTGTCCTATTCGAATGTGCCTCCATGTTTCTTGCTGTTCTGGGCTGGCATCTTTATTGTGAGTCACTCTGGATAAAAGCCTCAGATAATCTAAATGTAATCTAGCCGTGAAAGGACATACATTTTCTGGTCAGCAGGCAGACAAAGGGCGCTGCAGTTGGAGAGCTGCATGACGTAGATGGTGAAGCGTTGGTCTCTGGTCTCGTAGCGGAAGCCGAGCTGCACTTGAGAGCAGCCAAGCACCAACCGCTCATCGTAGGAGCCGAGGATCAGGTCGGCAGGGAGGCCGGGCCTGCAGGAAACACACAAATACACACTGCTGACTAAATATCATGGGAACTGAGAGTTTCAAAAAGCGATGTAAAGACACCATACAGGTACGTTGTTGTACGTTTTCTACTCTGAGATACTCTTTACAATGAAACTGTGAATGAATAATTGAAATTTAACAAATATTTCAGGAAATATATTCTGTATTAGAGCTGGGAAATGTTTCTTTATTATACTGATATAAGGATATGAGGCTACACATCGTGTTGGATCATCTTTTCCTTGTTTTTGAAGGCTAAGAAACAAAGAAGGCCTTTAACTTGCCAGTTCTATTATTTTCCTTTACCCCCTTAATCATTATATTTACTAGGGCTGACGTCCAATATTCGACGATTCGATTCGGAGAGGTCTGATTGGACTATGAACCTCGTAGTCGAATCTTCGTAAAATTGTGTTATACAACAAAGACCATACCATTCTGACTATATGGGGTGCCCGCGGCTGCCGAGCATTAATTGTTACATAGAATGTCTTGTGTTTTGTTATATAAAAGCCTATTTTAATGCAAAATCTGTCTATTTTATGTTAATAAAGAGTTCCAATGATTTGTTCGCTTAAATGGTAGTCTTAGCTTATTACGGTATTAATAAATCACACCCACTGCAGTTGCGCAATCCAAATGAGCGCAGGTGAGCAGCACACAGGACCGTTAGTGTTTACGGATTTATTGGCTCACAATGGCTACTAAAAAGACATCAAAAGTGTGGAACTATTTTGAAAAGGTTAAAGATGACCCGAAGAAAGTGAAGTGTAAGTTGTGTGAGCAGGTTCTTGCATATCACACGACGACAACCAACATGGCATATCATTTGAAACGGGTAAGGCTTGTTAACTTTACAAACAAACAAACAGTTCTACCACTCTTTTATCAATACAGGCATTAAAATATTATTGTTATATTATTCTATCATTTACAGTTACACCACAGTGTCATGACGACAACTCAGCCGGCACGTCTGCATCAGCGGCGGCCCCGAGATTAACGCAAAAAAAACTTGATTTGAGACCAACACTTTCAGAGAAGAGAAAAAGGGAAATTACTGAAAAGATTGCGGAGTTTGTGGCACTTGATATGAGGCCTGTGCGCATTGTTGAGGGTGGGGGATTTAAAGAACTCTTGCGCACACTTGAGCCAGGCTACACCGTCCCTACAAGAGCTACGGTGATGGATATCGTGCACACAAAATATCTATCGACACGGTCAGAGATATACAGGGCAATACAGGACTGTGAAGCTGTCAGTTTCACAACTGATATCTGGACCTCGCTTCAGATGGAGGCTTATGTCACAGTCACATCACATTTCATCACTGGAGACTGGCAACTGGAGAGTTTTGTTTTAGAAACAAAAAAAATGGAGGACAGTCACACAGCCGATCACATTGCACGAGAACTGACGGAGATAATTTGCGAGTGGGACATTCCAAGTACCAAGATCGTTTCTGTGGTGCATGACAACGCAGCAAACATGGTTGCGTGCACCAACCAGTTGGTCCAGCAGCCCTCCTGGGGAAATATGAAAGGGGTGCGCTGCGCGGGCCACACATTACAACTCTGCATAAACAGCGCTCTGAAGCAGGACCCCATTTGCCGCACTGTTGCTGCTGCAAGGCGCTTGGTTTCTCATTTCAAAAAAAGCGCAAAGGCCACCACAGCACTTCAAGATAAACACAATGTTCCTCAGCATAAACTGATGCAGGATGTTGTCACCCGTTGGAACTCTGTTTATTTGATGCTCGATCGCTTGATCGCTTGATCGAACAGGAGGGGCCAGTTTCAGCCGTGCTCACAGATGACAGTGTGAGCAAACGGTCCGATCGTGACCTGGAGCTATCCACATCACAGTGGCGCACAGCAGAGGACATTGTCGCTGTTCTTAAACCAATGATCACTCTGACAGAGCTTTTGTCCCAAGAAAATAATGCATCCCTGTCTGCCACTGTCCCCATGCTTATGAATATTAAAAAAAGACATGTGGTGGTGCATGCGGACGACAGTCGAACCACAAAGATCATCAAGACTACGCTGTCCGAGGAGATGGACAGGCGATGGGAGCTTAAAGGGCCAGGGCTGGAAAGAAGTGTCTACATCAATGCGGCGGTGCTTGACCCACGCTTCAAGAAGCTCTCCTTTCTCTCCGACGACCAAAGAGATGAGGCGTATTCAGTGGTGGCAGAACTAGCTGAGAGTCTAACTGACAGGTCTTGCCAGGAGGAAAGTGACACGGTGGATCCTGGGCCGACTGCAAAACAGGACACTGTGATGGCTATGCTGCTGGCCAGTGATGAAGATGAGGAGGAACAGGATGAGACAAGCGAGATGAAGGCCTATTTGAAGGACTTCACTAAATGCACTGGAGGCCCCCTGGAATGGTGGAAGAAAAATGAGGATAGATATCCAAAGTTGTCAAGAGCTGCTAGGAGATTTCACAGCATCCCCTCCACCTCCACGCCCTCAGAGAGGATATTTTCCAAAGTGGGTTTCATTGCTAACAAATCAAGGAGCGCACTTTTCCCGACCAACGTGAACAAGCTGGTTTTCCTGGCACACAACCTCAGAAAAATCAGACAATCACAGGTGCAGTAGAACACTTTTCTTTTGTGAAGAAGTGATTTTTTTCTTTTTCTTTTGGGACAATTGTGAATTAAGCTGGAGGCTGCGTGGGGAGCGTCTCTTTCTCTCTCACTCTCTCTCTCTCTCTCTCTTTTTGCTGCATGTGCACTTTCTGAAGCCCATTCGATTCTGACTTTTATTATGTTTATTTTTTCGTTGTTGTATAATTGTTATTCAGGCAGGCTTATTGTATTTCTAAAAACATTTATGTCATTTTGCACTAGTTCCAGGCTGTTGCGATAAGTTTAATTATTTATTTATTTTATCCCGATTCCCAAGTGTAAACTGTGAATTAAAAGCCAAGAAATAGGTTCTTAACTGAGCGATAAAGGCATGTTTTGGCACGTTGTTGTTTTTGAAGCCATTTTGTTCCGATTTTATGTGAACTGTTGTGATGTTTAATATGCCCAGTTTTGTTTATCTGGCTTTAAATAAATAAAGGTATTTGTTTCACACCTACCATGTTTTTTGAGCTCTTTAGTTTGAAACGGAAAAATATAAAGATCTAGCTGCTATCTGAAGAAAAACAAAGGTTCGACTATCAGTCGACTAAGGCAAAATCTGACGAATCAGATTCGACTATGAAAATCCTTAGTCGAAAACAGCCCTAATATTTACAACGATGATGATTATTTATCAACAATCTCATTTTGTAAATATGATATTGCACCCTACATACTGTATCAGCGCAATATCAATATCTATGTATTTGTTCCAAAAAAAGGGAAATGTTTACTTTTCTCCATATTGCACAGCCCTATGTCAAGCTTATGCTTAAAGACTCATGTTCAAATATACAAATAAATATTTCAAGATCCTTTTTTCATATGTAAAAGTGCAAATATGCAATGTAAAGGGCGAGTGAAAGGACACCATCCAGGGTGCTTATCTATCATATAAGCTGTAAGTAAAAGCTCTTCATACCTGCGCTCCGAGGGCTCGTACACGCCGCTGTCTCCTGCCACCGACTCGTCAGACACCGCTGAGGTCACGCCCATCTTCTTTGGCCCCGCCCCCGTCCCTTGCAACTCTGGAGCCGAGTCTAAACACACAAGGGGGAAAATAAAAAGGTGAGGATATGGCTAAATGTTATGTATTTCTTTAAATTATTTCCAGTTGATGTGTCTGTTAAGAATAAGCCTGCTGATATTCTTTAATGATCGTGAGATATGAAAACAAACAAAAGTACTCATTTAAGTGAGCTTTTTCTGACCTGATGTAAACTGAAGGGTACCCAAACAACAAATAGTAATTGTACTTCTTTGGGAATTTAGGAATTTATTTTAAACAAAGATTATCAAAATGTTTTATCAAACTCAAGAACAAGACTTAATATAATATCCTACCAGGCTGCTTAAAATAAAATATGCATGTATGCCCCTGGACTGAAAACAATCTGAACCAATACAATACTTGCACTAGTTGTATTTTCTTACATCCTAAGTATTCTGTATTCCTCATTGTTGGGGGAGCTTGAGACTTAAGATTTCCAATGGTAAAATTTGCAGTAGCTATTGATCACATGTAAATAAAGCTTGGATCTTTGAATCTCCTGGCGTGTGTAGACTGTGAGTTTTGTCACATGTTGAGTACTGGCAGGCGTCACGGAGAGTGAAGAGGAAACTGGACACCGGGTCCACCTTTCACCTGAGGACGCAACCAGAACCTGAGTCACGTTCGGCTGCAGCAGCTGAGTGCCCGGTCCAAACTCCACCTGACCCTCACCATTACTGCCACCTTACCTGGAACTTATTTTAGGTTTCAGAGTAATCTACTGATCCTGTCATGGGTACACACACCAACAGGAACACCTGAAAGCTAATTTAGCATGCTTTTAATATGTTGCTTTGTCTAACCGACAGGAAAAGGACATTCAGTTTACAAGGATAAAACTAAATCCTAGTGCTTGATGAATGAAGACCAAAATCAAAACTGTTAATAATGTTTGTGGAGCTACTTATTCAATTAAAGTACATTTTATATCAATACAAGTTTAATGAATCTACTTTTAGGTCCTTATCTCACTATAACTGTTTGTATATTATCGTATAAATGTCAATATATTTATTAAGTATATACACCAGTGTACTGTATATACTGTAAATTAAATCATATTTATGGTTGTTATACAGTACAATGTTCACTTTTTAACTTGTGATGGTAATATATATGTTTTGGTATTTTAATGGCATATGTTTTACTTTGACTTCATATGTTATAAAGATATTTTTATTCCAATTTATTGAATTTACTGAAATTGAATTATGTCACTAAACCTAATAATCGTGCTGTTTCCATTTCTGATTTGATATAATTCAACACAGAAAGGTAAATAAAAATGTCACACACGCACAAAAACACACACAGCAGCCGTAATCCTAGACCTTCACTCCCCCTCTCCTCATCTCTCAGGTTTCACACACAGTATTACATTTCTCCTCACACACACACTGAAGCGGAGGATTCCTAGTATAGTGCTTTCCAATAAAGTTGGAGTGTTCTCTCTGACGTCTGGCGTAACGGAGATAAAGCCGTTACATCAGCAGCTCTCCATCTCTCATTGGTGCTCCTCTGATTGCAGACACTCCATCACTGTTATCTTTCTCCCGGTATGAACTGGGATTATCATCAGAGCCCTGCTGAGTTATTATGCACAAGTCGTTTTATTGCTGTTGAGTTTTGAAATGATTGCTTTGAGGATAAAAGTCCCTCGCAAATTTAATGACAAGGCTTTGTGTCTCAGTTTGTTTGGAAGAACTCCCCCTTGAAAATAAACACTTCAGTCTTCTGTGTGGTTTAGGCTCTTCAGTCACAATGAGATGTATATCTAAAGCTACAGCTTACACTGATGTTTAGACCACTGTGTGCTTTCCACCTTGTGTCAACAGATAGTGGTTGTCTCTTTGCCCTGACAATGCCATTATCACCACCGCACAAGCAGTCAACCCTGTTTGATGAAGAAGAGCTGGTTTCTTTAAAGAAAGAAGAGCAACTTCTTAAAGTAAGCTTGCAACATCGGCACAAATCCATGTATATATACAGCTCTGAAAATTAAGAGACCGCTGAAGCATTATCAGTTTCTCTGGTTTTTACTATTTATAGATACGTCTTTGTGTCAAATGAATATTTATCATTATTAATATTTTTTGTATTCTATATTCTGACAACATTTCCTTGTGCTGGAATTCAACAGACACTGGAATGGCTGCCATACATGTAGAGGTTTAAGAACAATTTGGGGTGGTCTCAATTTGTTCTGGAGATGTATGTATCTCATTTTGATCTTTCCTCACCTTCAGGACATGCAGCTTCTTTAAATACAGCTTATATTTTGTAATGCTTTGTGTGTATAAATGTGTCCTGTCTAGATTTGATATATGTTTTTCTTAGTGAAATTGTCTATTGCACAGTACTCAAATTGATTCATTATTTTCTTAATATTGTGTATTATTTGGATAATCTTGTGTTACATTTGTTTTATGAATATATATACATTTGCTGTACATTTTCTATTATATTTATAGCTTTGAAATATGTTTTACTTGATAATCTCATATTTAGGATTAATAAAGTATCTATCTGTCTAATGCATCTTATAATAGGGGACTCTGCACACACAAACAAATACTTAAAAACAACATGTAGCAGGCAGAAGAAGAACAAAGTATCTTCTCCTTTGACTCAACTTGTCTGCACAGAACCCCGAAAAAAACCCTTTCCAAAACTTTTGAGATGACGTGAAAATAGTGTGAAAGTACGAAATAAAAAAGACAGAATAAATTAAATTAAATCCAGCATGGACCCACATAGGTTTAGGATGGAAAACGTTCAGACCAACCCCACATAAATAATAGTGTCCTGTATTTTTAGTGTTTCGCTACACATTGTAAAACTTCGGAGAGGAACTGGAAACTAGTGTGTGATGTTTTGAATAAAGAAAGACAGAATGAATGATCAAGACTCTTCTTTACCTTTGACCTCATTGCCCATTGTGTTGTTGTGGTTCTGCTTCTCCTCCGGCCCCCCCGGGCCCCCGCACTCCTCCTGCCTCTGCTCCTGAGAGTCCAGGCTGAGCTCCAGCTCTGCCAGCCTGCTGTGGAGCTCCAGATCCAGGCTCAGCCCGCCGGGCCCCGCCTGACCTGCAAACGTCTCACCGGACAGGAAGCTAGTGTCTGTAACAAGCGGCGAGCAGGGCGGAGACAGCGAGGACAGGGAGGAGCGGGGGGACAAAGAGCTCATGGAGTGGGGGGTCTCCGACAGTCTGAGGGCCTGAATCCTGGACGACCCTGACTCCGCTGCGATGCTTCCTCCGGCAGGAAACCCTCCCACCTCTCCTGCTTTGACCTCAGGACTCTCAACTCCCCGCCCTCCGGAGCCTGTCACCACCTCGTGCTCGTGTATTGTCGTGATGGAGCTGGAGGGCCGGTAGCCCCCCTGCCCCCCCTCCTGAAGCAGGCTGTCCAGCTTGTTCTGGAAGTCCGGGTCGGCCAGCTCAGGCTGCTCCAGGTAGATGTCGGTGAAGCTGAGGGAGGACGTGGAGCCCAGGCTGGAGGTGGTGGCCAGCGAGCCACGGCTGGAGGTCAGAGAGCCTCTGCTGCTGCCCGACGAGCAGGACAGGGTGCTGGCCGACAGCCTGCGGGAGAGAGGAGGGACATCATTAAAGATTTCTCAACTTCTTGAATTGTTGTTATCAAGTGATGATGCAAGGCGTTTATAAAGTTATCAGTCAGTGGCTCAGAAAACAACTTCGGTATCTGATTAGATGACTTATGAATAAATATAGCTTTTAATGTTAGATTTTTATAATCAAGCATGCACCCAAAATAGTTTAGTATGGCTTTTGAGACCAATCCCAAATAAATAATGTTGTCCTACATTTCAAGTGATGCAACAGATCTGACTGGGCTCACCGCTTCTTGAGGATGTTCTATAATTTTACAATTCTTCAAGATCTGTGGATACCGTGTTATAGTCTACATACAAAGGGAAATTCACTCAAAGTAGTTTTATTAAAACAAAGTAAGCTTTTTAAAGAAAATGTAGACCACAGGAATTCTTTATTACCGTTTGCTCTTTAATTCTAAGAAGAGCTTTAGGGAATGCAATCATATAAAGCCTGTGTGGATTCTCTAAACACACATTCAGATATACTAAAATACTGTCCTTAATAGCTTTATATGAGTCTGAAGGATCCCTGATGATCTCTCAGTATCAAATGTGATGTGTAACCAGTTGGTTTATGCTGTTGCAATTGTACGTGCTTTGGAAATAAGCATCAACATGAGATGAATTTTTAAAAACTTAAACATTTTATAGCTTCTTTGATCATTTCACATTGAGTTTAGTGATAGAAAATTATGAGAAATTAAGAGCCTTTAGTGAAGATAACGAGTAAAAAAGCAAGTTTGAGGCAAAGAGAAGGAAGAAACACTTAGAACAGTAAGAAGAAAGCTACATGGTGTTTATTGCTGGGAGCCACCCAGCAGGGAGACATTTCCCATGTTCCCACTTCCCCTTTTCTCTCCTCTGTACATCTACTATATATCTCCCTGTCCGCTCACTCTTTTATCTCCCTTTTCATAATAAAAAATATATAATTTCATCCGTAATAATGCAGCTAAAAACAGATCACAATAATTGTTATAGTTATATCCTTTCAGTTTGTGTATGCCTCCGATTTAGTTTATCTTATATATTCGGTAAACATAAAACACACCTTTTTCTCCTTTTCCTTCAGCACTTCGTAGATTATTGCTTTTAAATGGTATGGTATGGTTTCTTACATATATCTAAGCCCAGCAGAAGAGATGTTCGTTACCATTTAAACTCTTCAAAACAAGTTAAGGGTCTAACATAGACCTTAAATATTGGACTTAAGGGACTACTTTGTGGAGGAAGTGAGAGTCATTCCTCATGCAGCTGTGTATTAAAGCCCTCTAATGAAAGCAGGGAGGCTCGTTAGCACAGACAGAGAAGACTTCCTGTCCCCCAGAGAGACTTTTGATGTGAAACTGTCTGAGTGTAAAATGTTAAACCATTCTGAAAAAAAGTACGGCTCTTACAGCTGCCTTGCGTCAGCTCATAAAAATGTGATTCCCTGGGATGTTTATTATTGGGGTGGGAAGAGAGATTTGTGGCAAGAGCGTGACTGAGATGAAAACGACGAAGAGAACAAAATAGCTTTCATCTTTTGCAAATGTTTGGTGATTAAATATTAAAGTACTTCAATTGCGCCAAATTTTTCCAACCTCCCCTTCACTTCAAAGCTCTGCTCTCTTCTCTGCCTGCTGTAAATGTAATGACTAAAGGATCCGTTTCAGCCCATAATCTAATGGACAACGACCTTGTGAGAAATAACCTATGAAATGCTAAATGTGATAAATGGTTGTGTGAAAAATTAATCTAATGAATGCAGATCTTTAAGTCAACAGATTTGTTTCTAAATGTTCCTTAATAAGCCATCTGAACTGAAAAGAAAAATCCCGCCATATCTCTGAAAACTATTGAACATTAGATTTTTCGGGAGAAAGACTCATTTTGCGAGAAATAATTTGGTGCGTGAGATGTTATTATTTACGGAAGAGGATTAGGGACACATGAATTACATTTGTTTGGGATGAGACAGAATTGAAAAAAGTGTGACTTCAATCTTACATTTTTGGGGAAAACAAGTCAGAATTTTGAGGAAAAAAATATCTCAGAATTCTCACTTTTTTCTAAGAAGGCTGAATTTGATCTCGGAATTTCCCCCAAAAAATCACTTTTGGGTCAGATCCCCAAAAATATTCCACATGTGGCTCCAATCCTCTTCTATAATTATTACTGATAGAAATGACTACAATGATAATACCTGAGTTGTACTAAATTGGAATTGTCCTTTAAGAAATTAAAGTAATGAGGGGAACAAACCCTTTGAGTTGAGTATGCAGCGATGTGGCCAGTCGGACCATCTCCTCCAGCTCCCGGACCAGTTTGTTCCTCTTGCAGTGAAGTCTCAGCCTAAAATGAAAAAAAAAAAAAAAAGTTAGCGGCAGACAATCAGATTAAGCTCAGATGCTGTTTCTAAACAATTACATCCTCTACAAAAGTATACAAACTGATTCTTTCTTTGCTTTTACCAGGCAGAACTTAGGTAACTTTCACACTTAGGTAAAAAATAGATTAAATAAATAATGGTATGAGTCCTTGAAAAAGAGAACAATTAGCAGTGGTGATGTGTTCAGGTGTCACGGGGAAAAGCCACTGTTCAGGTGACAGCAGTGTCATCCACTTTGTTCCGAGGAAAACTTTAACAGCTGTTACTATGATCCATGGCTGCAGAGCAAAACAGGCCAAAGAGGGCCTTTTATCAGGTTACTCACTGCACTGGGTGTGTGTGTGTGTGTGTGTGTGTGTGTGTGTGTGTGTGTGTGTGTGTGTGTGTGTGTGTGTGTGTGTGTGTGTGTGTGTGTGTGTGTGTGTGTGTGTGTGTGTGTGTGTGTGTGTGTGTGTGTGTGTGTGTGTGTGTGTGGGCTTGACTGTTTCCGGTCTCATTTTTAGATCTTATATATTGTAATGTATGTGTGTGTTTGATTTACCAATGAGAAAAGAAAGGTGTGTTTACAGACACAAAATAACATTTATTCTACAGAGGAGGGAGAAAAAGCCAGGATGAAAAGAAAATGAAATATATTTGTGTGTACTCATATTGTTTCTCAAATTCTAGCGAAGACATCCAAAGCTTGACTTGTGGGTTAGTCAATAAAGTTATACAGCACAGGGCTTCCACGTTTTAAAGTATATTTCAGACTTTTTTTCAATGATGTTAAAGCAAATTTTCAGTCAAAAAAATGAATAACAAAAATAACACGCACCAGGAAACCTACAGACTGCAGCCCCATTCATACATTGTAACTTTTCTTTACTTGATACAACCTATTTTTCAGTACTGTTTGTGTTTTAAGACTGAGCTTTTTTGACTTAAGCCTCCCTCTTCTGCCAACAGGGTTACATTTTTCAGAGAAGGGCAACTTGACATTTCATTTCATGACCTTTCACACAATGTCCAGCAGAGCTTAGCCCAACTTGAGTGGAGGTCTATTTGGCAAAATAAATAATAATACCTGCGTGGGTGCGTGGCTTCTTTTAAAATGTACTGAGTGTGTGTGTGTGTGTGTGTGTGTGTGTGTGTGTGTGTGTGTGTGTGTGTGTGTGTGTGTGTGTGTGTGTGTGTGTGTGTGTGTGTGTGTGTGTGTGTGGACTACAAGAGGTTCCTTTTGTGAGCAGGCTCTGTGGCCTCTCGGGTTACAGGAACAGGAGAAGACACACAAAGAGAGACAGAGCTCAGGTAGAGTTTGACCTGAAGCCTGAATAATAAGAGTCCTGTCGGGGCTTGAGGGGGGCGGAGATGGAGATGGGGATCGTGCTTGTTCTGGTCTGCTGCTATTTAGGAAAAGTGAGAGTGATAGAAAACTAGAGGTAGTGAGAAAGTGAGAAGAACATATTTTGAAGAGCCGGAACAGAGGGAACATGGAGGAATAAAAGAGAAACACTGGAGGTAGAGAAGGAGAGAAGATAAGGAGAGAAGATGATAGGAGATAAGGAGTGGACAGAGGTGGAAACAAGGAAATGAGAGAAGACAAGTACAGGAAACAAAGAGAGTAGACAAGGGGAAGAAAGAAGATAAGGAGTGGACAGGAGAAACAACAAAAGGAGAGGAGTAGAGGAAACAAAGAAAAGAGATAAGACAAGGAGAGGAGAGGAAACAAGGGGAGAAGACAAATAGAGGAGAGGAAAATAATAGGACAAATGGGAGAAGAGGAAATGAGAGAGAACAAGGAAAAGGGGGGGAGAGTACAAGAGACAAGGACGGATGAGGGTACAAAAGAGGAGGGGAAAAACAATGAGCTGAGAAGAAAAGAATGAGAAAGGAAACTAGATGAAACAAAGAGAGGAGACAAGGAGAGGAGAGAAAACAGCGAGAGAAGGCAAAGAGAGGAGAGGGAAGTGGGAGATGGGGGATATGAGACAAGGATAGGGGAGGGTACAAAAAGAAGAGGGAACAAAATAGGAGACGAGATTAGACAAGAGAAGAGGAAAAAAGAAGAGGAGAAGAAGAGAGTACACAAAAAGAGGTTCCTAGAAGAGAAGAAGAATCAAAACAAGAACGGTAGAGGAGAGGAAACAAGGAAAGGAGAGGAGTGTCACGCTCATCTCTAACTGTTAATAATCATCAGGGAGCTTTGTCGTCTAAAGGTCAAAGCAGTCAAACCGCAGCAGAAGGTCAGTCACTTCATCAGCAGAGGAGACGATAATGACTCCTCAGGGCTGTCAGCGCCTCCTCTAACCTTCTGCAGAGAGCTCCACACACGGAGTCAGAGAGTAAACACACAGAAACTCTGCCACAGCCGCTACTGCTGTCCTAATGTCAGTTCTCCAGACAGAGATTAGGGCTGCACTATTTAGAAAAATAACTCATTTAGGTTAAAGTGACTGATATTGTTATTGCAATATGAAAGGAGGGAACACCACTTGACCTTTCAGAAAACCCTCTCCACCCATCTGTTATAGTGTGTTCACACTGAACCTTTCACATTTACATTTAATTTAAAATGCTATTCCTTAAACACTTAATGTCAATAATATCCTACTTTGTGAGCCGTAATTTGGCCCTTCTTATTGATATTTGACAGATAGTCTGCAAATATATCTTTCAGCGTCACTGTCATACGTTTTACTTTTTAGTTTTCTTTTATTTTTTATTTTGAGATGTGTATATTTTAAGTTTTTTAAATTTTCTTCTCCTTCAATTCTGTGCAATGCCTTGTTTACATTCTGTTGTGACGAGAGCAATTCCTAAATTGGGATCAATAAAGTAAATCTATATCTACTAACAATATTACAAAATATAATAAAATGAAACTAGTCTGTATTTCAATCTACATACAGTTTCATTTAATTGTGCAGTCTTATCAAAGACGGGGAGAAAAATATCCGTCCTACTCCTTAGCTCCTTTAGGTGTATTATTACATAATGTGTCTATACGTACATGTATTTTAAAGATTTGATTCTTATTACTGGCAAATAATGCCGTGTTTGTGAGCAATATACATATACACCTCTTTATGGTGTATTTTTACAGGCTGCTATCTCTTAGATAGACTATGCAACTTCTGTAACACAATCTGTAATAACTGTGCAAAATACATACTTTTATTTCCAATACTGTTGCCAGGCTGCTATCACACTACCTCTACATGCTACGCTTTTTTTATCGTTTTATTTGTGAGCTTTCTATCTATCTCTAATATTTCATGCATGCCTGCTAATTCATATGTTGCCTTTTTTGTGTAACAGTCAAGTTTCCCCTAGTTGGGACTAATAAAGGTATTCTGATTCTGCTTAGTCTATAGTATTTAATGTGTAACAAACTCCGGCCCCCCCACCTCTCAGTCAGGGCCTTGCTCTGGTTGTCTCTGGCCGCCTGCAGGTCTCTCTCCAGACGTTTCTTCTCGGACTCCAGCTTCTCCTTGTCGTTGGGCTGCAGGCGCTGGCGGGGGCTGACGTACTGCAGCTCCTTCAGCAGCTCCTCCTTCTCGTTGATGAGGATGAGGCGGTCCCGCTCCGGGTCCAGTAGCCCCGGCCACGCCTCGCTGTCCAGTTTGGCGATCTGCACCTCGATGGTGGCAATCCTGGAGGAGGAGGGTGTGACGTTTGTTTAATGAACATTTGTCCTGACCAATATTCAATAATACACACAGAGATCTTAGAACAGCAACCTCCATTGGCATTTTTAAAAGGAAATTACTTTTTAATTTGGCTTTTCATTTGGGGCAACTGTAATTTTAGTAGTATCGCTGTTCATGTTTTATTGTTTTATGGTTCTGTGATATAACTCTTTCTGTTTGTTTATTCCTTGATTTTAATTACATTCTCACATTTTTGTAAATTTTTTATTATATCTTTCCATGGGACAACACTGAAGAGATGACACTTTGATACGATGTAAAGTAGTCAGTGCACAGCTTGTATAATACATTTGCTGTGCCCTCAAAAGAACTCAACACACAGCCATTAATGTCTAAACCGCTGGCAACAAAAGTGAGTACACCCCTAAGTGAAAATAGCCAAATTGTGCCCAATTAGCCATTTTCGCTCCGTGGTGTCATGTGACTCGTTAGTGTTACAAGGTCTCAGGTGTGAATGGGAAGCAGGTGTGTTAAATTGGTGTTATCGCTCTCACACTAACATACTGGTCACTGGAAGTTCAACATGGCACCTCATGGCAAAGAACTCTCTGAGGATCTGAAAAAAAGAACTGTTGCTCTACATAAAGACGGCCTAGGCTATAAGAAGATTGCCAACACCCTGAAACTGAGATGCAGCACGGTGGCAAAGACCATAGAGCAGTTTAACAGGACAGGTTCCACTCAGAACAGGCCTTGCCATGGTCGACCAAAGAAGTTGAGTGCACATGCCTAGAGTCATATCCAGAGGTTGTCTCTTGAAAATAGACGTATGACTGCTGCCAGCATTGCTGTAGAGGTTAGGGGTGGGGGGTACACTGTATCAAATTGGTCTGCATGGCTGTCGACCAAGAAAGGAGTCTCTTCTAAAGATGATACACAAGAAAGCCCGCAAACAGTTTGCTGAAAACAAACAGAATAAGGACATGGATTACTGGAACCACGTCCTGTGGTCTGATGAGAACAAGATAAACTTATTTGGTTCAGATGGTGTCAAGCGTGTGTGGCGGCGACCAGGTGAGGAGTTCAAAGACAAGTGTCTCTTGCCTACAGTCAAGCATGGTGGTGGGAGTGTTATGGTTTGGGGCTGCATGAGTGCTGCAGGCTGTGGGGAGCTACAGTTCATTGAGGGAACCATGAATGCCAACATGTACTGTGACATACTGAAGCAGAGCATGATCCCCTCCCTTCGGAAACTGGGCCGCAGGGCAGTATTCCAACATGATAACGACCCCAAACACACCTCCAAGATGACCACTGCCTTGCTAAAGAAACTGAGGGTAAAGGTGATGGACCGGCCTAGCATTTCTCCCAACCTAAACCCTATTGAGCGTCTGTGGGGCATCGTCTTTCGGAAGGTGGAGGAGCGTAAGGTCTCTAACATCCACCAGCTCCATGATGTCGTCATGGAGGAGTGGAAGAGGATTCCAGTGGCAACCTGTGAAGCTCAAGTGAACTCTGTGCCCAAGAGAGTTAAGGCAGTTCTGGAAAATAATGGTGGCCACACAAAATATTGACACTTTGGGCACAATTTGGCCATTTTAACTTAGGAGTCTACTTTTATTGCCAGCGGTTTAGACATTAATGGCTGTGTGTTGAGTTATTTTGAGGGCACAGCAAATGTACACTGTTATACAAGCTGTACACTGACTACTTTACATTGTATCAAAGTGTCATATCTTCAGTGTTCAAAAGATATAATAAAATATTTACAAAAATGTGAGGGATGTACTCACTTTTGTGAGATACTGTATGTTCCTCACTTTTTACTGTCATTTTCTGTCCTACTCTGTAAAGCACTTTGGGTTGAGTCAAGCATGACAGGTGCTTAATAAATAAAGAGGAACACACAGAGAAATTGATAATAAAGTTGACTTCGACTTCTGACTCTAGACATCAATGAGCTCTTCGGAAGAACACAAAACTGTTTTCACGTAGAGATGATAACAGTTCTGTAAAGAAGTATTCCACTTTGAAAATCGATGAGGAAAACCCAGGATCAAACAACCCTGTGATTCAAATCCTCTTGCCTTCACAGTGTTTATCTTAGCTTAAAGCTCAGGCGCGCGGCAGCAGATCACTGAGCTGGTACAATAACAAAATCAAACAGAGCTTCTGGAAATCTTCAAAAGATGATCAAAGATTAAACAACACGGATCATAAAGGTTTCATTCATTCAGGTTAAGGCATAATTTGACATAACATCTTGCAAACACACACATATTTAAAATGTATTGGATTTATGCGTACCTTCTCTTGGCCTCCTCGTACTTCAGACTCACACGAACCTTCTCTGCCAGTTTGTTGGTGCTGGTCATGAACTAAACACAAACACAATAAAAAACAATGACACAGTAGACGTTTACACACAAGTTAATAAACAATATTCAAGACCACCATTTGTATTAAAAATAAGTTAAATCAAGCCGTTATCTTCTAACAGGTAATAGATAACGATATTTATAAGCATGTTTTCTATTAAGTCAATAAATAAAAAGTCCTTGCACTCAGTTTGTCTTTCTAAAAGGTCGACTTGGTGGCCATCTTTTATTGTCCTTCAGAAAAAAACTGCCCTTAGATTAATGCTAACACGTTGTTGACTTTTAGATTTTGTTGTAATTGTCTACCTTTGCGACTTTACTGAATGTTGTGCTGCTAACTGAAGACCAGAACCCAGACCTGTGTGTGACCTGTGAAAGTTAAAAGTGACATCCTGCCTGGTACTCACCTCAGCAGGGATGTCGGTCTGCGAGCCGGCGTCGGAGTACAGCCGCGGGATGAACAGCTCCGAGTTTGCGAGCGAAGGACTGCTGCCCCACAGCTCCTGCTGGGAGCCCGAGTCCAGCTGGAAACTGTCCTTCAGCACCGCCAGTTTCTACAGAAAGGAGGAGAGATACAACAGGGCGGCTGCAGATTACACAAACCAATGATCACAAGGAGGGAGAAACTGGGACACTGCTGCGAGAAACTACACAAGGAATAAGAGACAAGGAGTGGAACAGGATGTGATTAAGGACAGAAAAGAGACATATAAAGTAACAATACAGTTCTACTTTCAGTAGGGCTGCACAAGTTGGAAAAATGCGATTATATTCAATGATATTGCAATTGCGATGTTTTCGCGCCACTAGGAAATAATATGTTTTTAAACAATATTCACATCATCACTGATAAATATTGTAAATGATCATCGTGTGATTTTTCTTTACAATATGAACCAAACATGATTTTTTTATAGAACGTTTAAAATATGTTCCTGTATTTTGCCTTTGCCAAATATTGCGCTTACTGCGATTTGGATAGTCCATACTGCGATTTGATTAAAAGTTTATAAGCGACTACTTTTGCAATTCTAGTATAACAAATTTAATTCTATATATAATGAACATATACCTTAAATGTCTCATTGTTTCTGATTATTTTGTCCTTTGCACTCCAATCCCTCGTGTTGATCATTTAGGAACTGAAGTTTCTAGGAATCCACTGTGAAAATGAATATAAAGTGACGTTTGTCCTGCTAACTGTACATTCAGGGAGATGCTGCCCAGGGCAAAGAGCATCTGCCAAGTGACAGAGCTGTGAATAGTAAAAATGACCTCCCTTATTCGCTGTGTGTTCTGTGTGTTTGAGGTGCAGTAGCGATGAATATCTAATGTACGGCTCTGAAGCCTGCTGTGGAACGCACCTTATCTATGCTTTTCAAAAGGGGGCATGAAAATAACATTACCATCTTTTTGATCATGGTAGTTCTTAAGTATTTAGATTAACAGTATCTTACTTGAAATACAAAGTTCCCATTTCGCTCTTTTACAGACTTGAGTGGCAACCAGAGATAAGTGTTTATATTTGTATTTAAAGATTTCATTGCACTAAAGTCCTCTACCTGGGAAAAAACAGCAGAACCAGTTTTATTTTAATGGAGCAGCTGCCGGGTTTTTTTCTTTCCATTTCAAACATTTTTATCACTTTCCATGGGCCAGACAAAGTGAATCCACATCCTTTTAATTTTAATCTCCTCATCTGGTATTTTTGCTTCGAAACTGACCGAGCCAATTAATAGATTATCACATTTGATTAAACAATCAATTTTTGGGACAAATTGTATTAGCTTAGTTTAAGGTGTAGCTGTCAGTGAGGTCTGTTAGCAGGAATACAGCTCTCTCCATTTCTCTTGTGGTCCATCTCACACACACACACACACACACACACACACACACACACACACACACACACACACACACACACACACACACACACACACACACACACACACACACACACACACACACACACACACACACACACACACACACACACACACACACACACACACACACACACACACACACACACACACACACACACACACACACACACGCACACACACACACACACAACTGTCTGCTGCAGATGGCGAGGGGGAGGGAGAGATGGGAGGCAGAGAGCAAAGTGTGTTTTATTGAACACATTTTTCCACCTCACTCTACCTTTAAACAAATATGAGCCAAACGACTCTGCAAACAGGACTGCCTGAAAAAACCTGATATTGTAAATCACTATGAATGTCATTATCACCACTGGGAGTTTTCATTTCACAGTCTAAAGTCTAAAATGTTATTCCAGGATGCTTAAAATGAAGATTTATAGACATTTGATATATTCTACTCTTTAATATTTTGTGCAGGCGTGTTTTTGCCTGAAGCATCAAAGCACATCTGCCCTGTTTAAACACATATCAAATGTTTTTTTTGTTTTCAAATATTTTTGGGGGGCTTTTTGCCTTTAATCGGACAGGACAGTGGAGAGTGACAGGAAAGTGGGAGAGAGGGTGGGATCCGGAAAGGACCACGGGTCGGGAATCGAACCCGGGTCGCCGGCATACGGTGCGGTGCAGGTGCCGTCAAATGTTTTTGACAGATATCAAAAATGTAACCTAGAAGCATTAGAATGAAGATCAACGGCGTATTAGAACCTCGAACCAATTTTCTGCACTAGAGTCAAAAAGCGTTTTGTGTATTCCCCGCTCCCCTTATACCTGCAGCGTGTCCCATCATATCATTTGAATTCACTCTGCAGTCATGGTGGAAGAGTTAACACAGCGATGCTGTCACACACATTAAAGGTAAGTGGTGAAGCAAAGGAGCTTTCGAAGTTATAAAACTAGATAGAAAAGACCTTTTGTCTGTGGCAGAGAGCGATGCAGAGGAGGAGAGAAACATTTTCATTCATGCAAATAAAGCATATTGGACCTTGAACTTAAAGTCACCATGCAACCTGGCAGAAATGTGAAGTTTTGCCAAGAGGGATTTGCTGCTTTTCTCTTTTTAAATAATTGGAAATCAGCTGAATACATATTTGGGTCTCTGACATATTGTCAGACAAAACGACTCGTTTAAAAATGTCATATTGGGCTTCAAGATAAGAAATATTGGCCACTTCTTAAGACTTTTTATAGAGAAATGATTAACCGAAAACACAAAAGACAGAAATATGACAGTAAAGATGATACGTAGGTGCAGCCCCACGTTGCTGAAATGTTTCCAAACTCAAACTGCTGTTATCTGACATACGTTGCCAGCTGAAATATCAGAACTAACCAAAAATACAATACTAATTTACCCACAAATAATTGTATTGTTTTGGTTCTCCCTTGCTATAATAATGGACAATGTTCACATACTGTACTTACATATTCTAGCCAATAACTCGAAGGATATATTTGACTTTTAATTAAAATCCTGTATATAGTAATGTATCCTTATATGATCCTGTCCCTTTATTAGATTTGCATAATAGAGCATATTTTAATCTATTCTGTATATTTTATAGTGTGTAGATAGTCTTATTAATATGTGTTTTCTAGTGAGAATGTGTGTATTTTGTTTTTTAATTATTTGACTGACAAACTGATTGTCAAAATGTTGCTGAGAAAAAATAATTTCTAAACTTGGGATTAATAAATTCTATCCATCTATCTGTCTATCTATCTATCTTTCTAATACCCATTCAGAGTTTAAACCCCATGAGCAGCGAACAAAATGAAACCTCAGCGTGGATAAATGTTGCTGCCATCTGCGAAATTGTTTTCAGTTTGGAGAAAACTCATCTGATCCCCACAAACACAAAGCTCGTCTTCTCCAGAGTGAGGGCGTCAGGAAACTCTGAAGCAGCCTCAGCTACTGCGGGTCACTAAATCTGCTTTAGTGCATCTGGCCCTTATCTCACAGCAATATAACATGAAGTGTTTCAACATTAAGACTCTCATGAGAGTCGTCTCATACCCTCGTCTCCTCGCCTCAACCAGCCTCGCTTCATACTCCACCTTCATTTCCCATTCCTACTCTTCACCACAAGCCACTGCCTGCCACAGCCTTTTCAGATGAGTGTAACGCTGCAGCTCACTGCACACCGCATCCAGAGGTTATTCAGTCAGGGCCTTTCAATTCTGCTACTAGCCTCATTTCCATCTATGTATTTTATGGCAGGGAATTATATTGATATAAAGATATGACACTAGATATTGCCTTATATTTTGGATCTCGTACATTTTCTTCCCGGTTTTAAAGGCTGCATTCCAGTAAAATGATGTCATCTTCTGAATTTAACTGTTCTAATCTTTGCCTTTACACGATTGGTCATTAAATCCATGTTGCTAATGATTATTTAACAAATTGATGTTTAATATCGTCGCAAGTTTGATATAATTGGTCAAAATTGTTCATATCACCATTCCCTAATCCATTTATACACATCACATTTGCTTGCCTATTCCTGTAATGTTAAAACAACGAGTAGGAAGTGACCTCCTAGCAGTTGTTCAAGAAGTTGGTTTTAAGCATGAAGTGCTCTTTGAAAAGGCCTCACAAACGTTTTTGCTCTGTAGCTGACAATGACTTGACTACAATCTGTGCTATTATTAAAGAAAATATTCTACTCCAATTAAAATGTCTAGAAATATTACATTCTTTTTTCTTTTTGTGGGAAGATATTGTGATGTAGTCTGGCTGATTTCTGACATGATCCACGTGGCTCTCGGTGTCACATGGCAGTATTTGTAGTTTCTGTGTCCTCTTTCTTCTTTTGTTCGTCAAAGGCTTGATACTGGAGCTGATCAACTCAACATCCTGCCTTCAGCAACCTTTAAAGAATGTTAAGCTTTGACATAAGCAACAGATTTGTTCTGAAGTAGAATCTTCTGGTGTTTGAGTTCGTTTTTTGTCTCAGTCCGTTACATTTTTTGAAAAGGGTGTTTCTCCAGTCAGTGTACTGAATTACTTTTTCAATGCTAAAAGGCTTACAGTGAAAAATAAAGTTTAGAAAATGCGAATATTTTAAACTAAATTTAGTTACTGAACTTCAAATTAAAAGTGCTACTAAGCTGAGCCTGATAAAACTTGACTAGTTATGGGCTCATCGTCTAATTTCTTTTAGATTTCCTTGACTTTTACACCCTTCGTTACAGATGTGTATTTTTACCTGCATGAGTTCCTGTTTCTCCTTCTCCCCAGAGCTGATGGCGTCTCGGATGGAGCGGACCTCACTGAGGATGCTCTGTGCCTCCTGCAGCTTGTAGCCATACGGGCTGCTGGACACCTTCAGGTCTATCCTGGGGGGGGGGGGAGGGACAGAGACAGGAGATGAAGATCAGTTTGATGCATTAGAATGATTTAGGCAGAAGCATCATCCAATGATCCTGTCAAAATGTCCCGACACATTTACTGTCACCCGCTCCAAACAGATGATCACTTTCACAGCTCTGATGACTTCTAATCGGCTGCTCTTTTTAATGTTTACTCAAGCAACTAGATCAGCCGAGTGTGGAGACATCACAGCAAGACTCATTTTCAAGGAGTTACACTAAGTGTGAAGCTAGAGCTGCCTGCTGTGACCACAGGGTGTACAATAACAGCAGGTGGAGGCATTGCTCATTCACTCATTTTACATTTTTTCCAGGCTCCTCTTTTGAGCTTATTACTTGTTCTTTGAGGATTTATGGTCCAATTTATCCTGATTATCATGTTATCAATGATATGTTGTGTTTAGAACCATCAGCAAACTTTTAAAAACTGATGAATTGATTACTCCTGTACCCAAACAGCCAGCCCTAGCTCAGCAGAACATAAGCAATATTGTTGATTTCTCCAAATAATTCACTGTACTGATTTCTCTCATTTGTAAACTCCCAATGCCTTAATGAGAGAAAGATTAGAAAAACTGCAGCCTCAGCTTTAAAACCAGACATGTTATCAGCTGGGGACTGCCTGCACATTTAGCAGGCTGTTAGACTGCAGGATCTTGCATCTTTTTTATACTCAGTGTAAGGGTTTATAGTAAAAAGATGAGATCACTTTCAATATCATGTAAAAGTATAATGGGACACCAAGGCAGACAATGTAGCGTAAAATGATTTAAGGATAACAGAACAGCCTCCTGCAGCAGTGTCACAACAATCCCTCTTTTAGTTAAGAGGCGTAAAGGACAATTTTCTAGTCTCAAAAAGGTCAGCATCACAACAACATTTATAACTTTTAAAAGTGGCCAGATTTTGTGAGACACAATATCTAAGGCTTTTCCTCTAGGGGTGTCTTGATCTTTGAGACTTTTCAACACCTGCACATACTGTGTTTAAAGACGGGTTCACAAGCATAACATTGTGATTGGATCAACCTCTTAGAGACACCAGGTAGAAAAGGAGAGACACTGAAATGACAGATTAGTTAAAAAGTATATATAAAAAAGAATAACTAAATTCTGAGTTAAGCTGATTTCTTTAATGTAAAGCAGGAAATGACTTAACGTCGCTGTTTGTCCTACACCCGTCCAAACCAATAATGGCAATAATAATAAAAATGATAATGAACCAATAAAGTCCACATTAAAATGTGTTTAAATAAAGAGCAGACTTTATTATTCTCATTTATGTTGTCTTTAACATCTTTTCACTTTAATTCTGATACACTGCACATGTTTTTCTTAGATTAACTTTCTTTTTAATATATTTTTGTGTATAGTGTTATTCCTTGTAAACTGTTTTTTTTAAATTGTATGATAGTTTTCAAAATGTTCTTTAACCCAATCCCTTTTACGGTGCCTATGAATGCCACATTATGCACCAAAGCAAGCTCCTTGTTTCTGTAAACCTACTTCGTAAAAAACCTGATTCTGATTTTAATTCTGACTTCGAACCAGTTGTGGAATTGAGATTTAAATGTTTGCTCAATTTGTTCACACATGAGATCCAGTTTTGGGCTGCAGGGAAACAGCCATCAGAGGCAGCAGCAGCAGCAGCAGCAGCTCTGTAAAGCCTTTCATCAGCAAGTCATGCATGCATCTGAATAACAGGTCCTTCCACATTCTTCAGAGAGGGAGAGGGGGAGGAGGTGCAGAGAGAGAGAGGGAGAAAACAAGGTACAGAGAGAATGAGGAAGTGAGGGAGGGAGAGAGTCTGTAACAGGCAGAGAGAACGAGTAATCCTCTCTAAGTCCTTCTCAAACACGGACTTATGCCGAGAGAAAACGCTGTTATCAACCTTTTTATGACAAAAATCACAATGACCTCTTACAATAACGCAGAGAGAGAGAGGGACGTTTAACAGAGTTACTGAGCTGAAACATTCAGTACAGTCACGTTTAAACTGACACTGAAAATCTAAATCTTTACTGTACATTTTAATTTCACACCTTTCTTAACAGCTTTTCACTCAAGGAGCTAGAGCCCTGTTTTCTAAAACGCCTTATAGCATACCGCAAATATGGCCAATGGGCATAAAAGCAAGACTTTTTGTGGATTTTTGAGGAATATACCATCAATATTGGGGACTAGAATGTGAAGACTGTGATAGATTAACTGAAAGTTGTTTTAAAGGGGTTCTGCATATTGCTTGAGAGAAATGATCAAAATTGGAAAAATATAGGTAGAGACGTTGCCCTTTCTCTTTTTTAAATGAGCCGTACATAGTTTGGAGTTTCCCTTTCATAACTGTTGCACACACCTAAAAGAAAGTACCGTTTATAATTGTAACACTTTCTATTGTCAACACACAAAGGGTATCATGAGAAAAAGATGAACCAGTACCCATAAACTGCTACATAGAAAGAGTCATAATATGTTGTTTAACTAAAGCGTGTTAGTTTGAATGTTAACAACATTATAGCATGTTACATTTATCAGCTGTAGCTTTGAGAATAATGTCCTATGATTATTAACAATTAAACATTCACTGTAGGTGTAACACAGACTGGTCTTTAACTCAAACACATTTTTCATTTTCAAAGTATACAACGCTCACCACATCAGAGACTGGATTGGCTGTAGCTCCTGTGGTAGTAGGCCAATTAGAAGTTGCATTATGATAAAGAATGCTTGTGGTGTTTGGATAATGAGATAATACGAAGAGCATTTTATTCTAGATCTAGGTATAAAAAGGAACAAATGCTGGTATTATTTGAATGGAATGGATTCATTAGTGCTGGGTATCAGCTGAAATAACCAGGTACCAATGTCTAAGTGTTGTTTTTGAAGTATTGTAAAATAAAAAATCGAATCGTCCAATAAAAAACAAGGAAAAAAGGAGGAATATTGGAGGAAAATCTGGAAAAGGAGCATGAATGAATACAAATATATTTTCTGCCCTGATAAAAAGAAAATCATTGTTAGACTATGTTGGAAACTGGTTTGAAAATATTCTAAGAACTCTTCGTCGGGAAAACAAAAGGGGACATCTTATCCAATACTGATCAAAACAGAACCAGACAAAAGCACACTAAAGTATATGAACATATGCATTATTCAGAATATTATTTATCTGTTCATACACATCAGAAACAGAACACACCCCCTCCTATGCAGCAGTATTTGGTAAAAGTAGAGAGTATTGGGCTGCATTCCAGTCTAAGCCTATTCTTATTTCTGCAAACAGCGATTGGTTGCTGAATGGCGTCTGATGCCTGTAACAGGAGAGGAAAGTCATGGGGGAATGCAGTCTAACCGCTCTGCCTCGGCTACTCTTTAATCCTCCTCACACTCTCACTGTGCTGCGCGAGACCGGACATTCCTGTTCGATTCAACACCGGCCGACGGAGGATTTAACTCTCCGATGAAGTTCAATTTCAGAAATCCCAGCCGGCCTCAGTGTGACACGAAGAACAAATGTAGGAATGGATCAGACTCACATTCCACTGATAGCATCCCTGCTACACCTTGCACTTTAAGATGAGAGGTAGAAGTAGGTCACATAGGGAGGGGTGTTTCCTCTTGAATCCACATTCTTCAACTGTTGTTCCATTGCTGCGTTTATAGAGTGTTTAATGATCCGATGGAATGTGTGATAATGCTGAGGCAATAACTCAGGTGATAAGAGAGTCAGCTGCTCGGGTGTTTCTCAGGATAGTTCGTCCATTCAACACAATTTTCTTTATTCACATTAACTGTTTCACCTGCTGTCTAACTGGGACAATTTTCCACAACACCAGAGGAAGTCTTTTCATTTTGAAATTAAAAAGCTATTTCTGTGAAGCCGGAGTGATTCTATCATTGATCAGGATAAGACAAATGGAAGATAAGAGCTAAGTTGAGACATGTCTAGGATTTTTGAAGAAAAAGCAGATTACAGCAAGTAGAGGGAAAACATGATTCAGAAACGTCCAAAAGTTATTGTTGCTTTTCCCAAGAGTCTGAAGTCTTTGCAATCTGTGCCAACTAAAGCCACTTTCCAAAGTCAAGAACAGCAAGTCCTAAGTCCTTCATTTGCTTCCTGTCTGTGTTTTCCCTCCACTCCCCAGCTGTGTCTTGTCTTCTTGATTGGTCTTGAATGTATTTAAGTTCTGGTTTACTGTTGCTGTTTGTGGGTTCTCTGCGTTTAAAAGGGAGAGAGAGCGTTTCGGTCTGTTTTGATGTTTTTTAACCTTGAATAAATGGAACTCTCCGTTTAAGCCTTTGTCCGTGCTGCACTTGGGTCCTACCTGCCCTGCTCAACCTTAACAAGTTCAGGAAATGATAGGAGATGTATTGATGAATGGCTCCCTTTAATATCAACAGTGGACGGATGTCAGAGGTGTGGACTCGAGTCACATATTTAATGACTCATCTTGACAAATAGATTAAAATAGTTCAAACTCCCTTTTTACCACTTGATTCCTCCCATTGTATTTAGTTATGCACCATTATTCACCACAGCAAAGTCCTGGTTTGTGTACTTCGCATTAAACCAAAAATTGGAGGTGGCTAAGGATTGCCCTGAACTCTAGACTGCCTGAGAACTTTCTCCACTACAGAAAATGTGAGTGGAAGGTGATTTGCACGCAGAAGGTAAATCAGTGAAGACGGAGGGAAGGTCACACACACACTTGCTATTCAGGTCATATTCTGACTGTCTTGCTCTGCGCGTCAAATTAAATGAGGAGGGGTGCTGGTAGGGTAATGAGTGAGGAACAAATCCCAGTCGACTGTTAGCAGATACACCTGTCACTTTGCCCTTCAGCAAGAACTCAAGGTCAAGGAGGCAATACATGAGTATACCCGAGTGACAAATACCAGTTTTTCCAGAGAAATCAAGGTCATCAGTATCTGTGTAAGGACGTAAAGACGCAGCACTTACTCTTTGAGCGTCTCAAAGCCTTGTTCTTTGAACTGCAGCTCCTGCTTCATACAGGCCAGGTCCCGCTTCAGCTTGTTCACCTGAAACAGGAAACACAACAGTTAGTGTGGGAAGTATTTTACAGAAAAGGACAGTGATTTTTACTACTGTACATGTTATACTGCTAAAAAGACTCACAAATATCAGTTTCAATTATTTTTAATTATTAATAATTCCCTAGAAGATCTGGAGACTAATTTCAGCCTTTAAATATTAAACATTTGGAGCTTCAGTGAGAATCTGGAGCAAAACGATACAAACAATATTTACAATACAAAACCCTCATTTTTACACAAAGCTCCGTCTTTTAATATCTGCACAGCTTTCCACTTTTCATACCAATAGTTTAGTATGTTGTCATATTATACTGTACATCGTTGGTATATCCATATTGAATGCAAATATTTTTCTATATTTTAATGACATAATTTGTCATAATTGGTTTGAAATATCCCCTGACTTTTCAATCAAGTTGAACACTTCATAGCATTAGGAACTGTGCAAAGACTTACATTTAAATATGAGGTTAATAAATACACATTTAAACAGGAGTCAAAGTGGAATGCATTGTATTGCAGTCACGTGGCAGGAGTGAGTTGCGGTCATGTGGTCGGGGAGGTAACTCCTCTACATATTTGATCCACAGCCAGGATTAGTAAACGTAAACTCAGAGTGAAGAGTGAGTCCTTGAGTATCCTCCTGCTCACTACTGATATCATTTCTATACAACATTATTTTTAAGGAACACACATCTGTAACCACACATGTGTACATAAGAAAAGAGACAGTAAATGTTTGACTCACAGAGAGCTTTTACTGAAACACTGTCTGAGGTATGACATCGTTAAGAGTTATTTAGAGGAGCAAAGTACTTATTTTCTCAATTAATGTTTATCAATTAATGCCAGGAAATAGTTAATGCCCATTACAGTGTCCAGCCCAACGTCAAAACCCTAAAGATATTCAGCTTACTTTCAGAGAGGACTACGAAAATTGGTATATATTTTACCTTCAGAAACTTATAACCAAAGATTAATGAAGACAGTGCTGAAATAATTCAAATCAGACACAACTAGATAATTAATAAAAAAATGTGGACTTTCAGAGAACAAGCAATTTTTTTTAGCCCTAATAAGAAACATGTATTTTGTGTAGATCAGATATCAGTCAGACGAGGTTGAAACAGGAAGTAGAGGCTCTTACCCGACTTTTGGCTGTGGATATTTCTGCTTTTAGGATGTCTGGGTCGTACTTGCTGGACGAAGACGATCTGGAATTCACTGCAGGTAATAAAAGGAGAAAAAGGAAAAAGAGAAGTGTTAAGGAGGCCCGACATCCTTCTTTCAAATGTTTTTTTTTTTTACAGCTGATTTTGTTTTTAACCAGGGAAAGTTGACAAAACCTCTGAGCAAGAGAGACATCGTGAAGTCACATGGGTAAGTGCGTTTATATCTGTTAATAATAAGAAATCTCAAGATAATCATGCTGATTACTTTTGAGAAGACTTTAAAAAAGTATTCATCATTCAAAGTAAAATATCAACCTCGCTGATGTCAAATGCTATATTTTAGTGATTTAAGAAAACTGTATAGAAAGCAACACTGATGCCAAATGAATCCTTTCCTCTCTCCTCATCTTTTTATCTTTATGTCAAAAGGTCAGCAGTGTCGAGGACTAAGCTGTTAAATCCCTTTCTTTGGACATGTTTTACTTCCAAAAATGTGCCTACATGTGAAACGGAGGAAGCTACAGCGCAGTACTCACAGCTGGTCTGGGACTTGGACTTGTCCTTCCAGGCGTCGTGGAGCTGCCGGTACTCCTGCTGCGCCAGGCGGAGCCGCTGCTCCTTCACCTGGTAAATCTCCTTCTGGGCGCTGAGCGCATCGCGGGCCACAGCCAGGTAGTCCCGCAGCATGAACTCCTGCTCGCGCTGCCACTGCGCCCGCGGGTCCTCCAGCTGGGTGCTCTCTGCAGGGAGAGAGGGTGGAGAGAGGAAGACCATGAGTGGAGGAGGAAGAGGAGTTAGGTCTTGTAGGATATGAACAAAAACAAAAGAGCTTCTTGGTTTAATGATTGAAATGAAAATGTGATGGTCAGCTTTACAGTGTGGTTTGGATGTCTAGATGATGGAGCCTAGATTTTTGTATTTGGAAATGCCATCAAATACGGCTCAGTCAAGCAGAGATGAGACCATAATACTTATATTGTTAACTTTAACGCCTAAGATTTATCTGTTTCTTGTTAAGATTTGACAAATTCATTTTGGAGACTGACAAGACACTTGATTAATAGAACTGCTGTCTCAACACAGCAATTTAAACATTTAAATAACAGTTTGAAAGGCATGGTTTTTGGACAGTTGAGAGATATTTTTTCAAAATTGTAGTGATCTTTTTAATAGTTTTTGAATCCATGTATCTTAAATACTTGAGATATTAGCTTATTAAATATTCTAGTTCTCAAATCCCATTTACAGTTTTGGCACATAATAGAACAAACTAAAACATACACAGTTAGTCAGGTGGAGATTGTCAAACGGGGAAAAAAGGGACAAAAAACAGGAATGATTGGATTGAGTGGAAAAACAACATGTTGAGACAGTAACACATCAGAGTAAGCTCACTGGTGTTGTGGTCGACATAGTACGGTCCGACAGCGGGGTCGTACGCCTCCTCCCATCCCACCGGCAGCTCATCGCCGATACAGTCAGCAAACGTCAGAGGCTTCGTGTGCCTGGAGAGAAACAGTCACAAAACAAAAGGTTCATCATTTAAAATCTGAATATGCAGCCACATACATTTCACATTACATGTCAGCACGTCAAATAATAAATTGTAGTATTTCAGAAAAATATCTGTGTATGAAAAAAAAACACATTCAACATGACAGAATGTAGATAGATAGAATCGGAGGATGAAACCCTCTTTATTAGTCACATACATGCACACAGCAGAGCACACACAGTGAAATTTACATTTAACCCATCCTAGTACTAGGAGCAGTGGGCAGCTATTGTGCAGCGCCCGGGGAGCAATGGGGAGGGGGGAATGGAGGTGTCCGGTGCCTTGCTCAAGGGCACCACAGCAGGGCCTAAGAGGTGAACTGGGACCTCTCCAAGTGGCAGTCCACTTTCCATAGTTCAAGTCTGTTCGGGGACTTGAACCGGCAACCCTACGATTCCAAGTCTAAGCCCCTACTGACTGAGCCACTGCTGGACATGTGTTTTATTTTTTACGGGATTGTTTGATCTTTTTATACTATTTGTGCTTTGGTGTTAATAGAGTGGTGCAGGGGTGACGTATTTTTGTAGGCCGACCTGGAAGTAAGCTGCGCATGGGTTCCCTTGACAAAAAAGCAGTGTGTTTTCTCCATAGGATTTTTGAATATTCTAAAAAATAAGATCTGTGGAAAACGAACCAGTTTGATAAATGCACGTTTTGTTCAGCCGGATAATCTCCACATGTCTACCCTACTTTTAGGAAGCAAAATGCTAACGTTATGCTATAAACAAACTACAGACGAGTACAGCAGGGTCGCAGGACTTCCACGTCGCGCCAACTTCAGATCGTTTCAACTGACTCTCACGTGCTTCCATATTTTAACAAACCTTTTCCTTTTAGCCACACTGAATTTAACTACAGTAGAAGTCATGGCTGTTTTAATTACCGATCTGATATCGTTTTACAAAGATGACAAAAAAGTCGTAATGACGTACAACGTCCTCGACAACTTCTGTAGTCCTATTCAGCCACTTGTTAACAATCATCGTTTTTCAGACACGGAAACTCTTCAGAAATCACCCATGGGGGGGTCACTGCTGATGTATTTAATGCCGTAGAAGAAAACATGATCTGTCTCTTAAATTTGTGTCAACCACAGACCTTATTGCGAGCTATTTTCCAAAATCCTATGGAGAAATCCCATTGACCATGAGACGATGGAACCGGAAGTGGTAAAACACACTTCTGGGTTTTATGACTCGTTCCTGCACCACTCTTTACGGTATGATAACAAAGAAGTGGAATATTTGTTGAAAATAGGGTTAGGGTTAGTTACAGTTACCTCCAGCTGTCTATTTGCAAGTAATGAACTCTGAAAGGCATTATTGAGACAGCATACCAATTACTTTTAAAGCTTACATTTTCATACACACTTTGGACTTCTAACATTTAATAAAGCTGCACAAATCCAGCTGCTGTTCGAATTATATGTTGTGACCCCCTTTAAACTAGATGGTTCATCTCCAGCAGTTTATCCCTAAATAAATACATTACACTTAGATATAAGTCTAAAAACTAAAACATGGATTATTTCATCCTGGCTTAATTAAAGCAGTTTCAGGAGGAGGTAGGGTGTGTGAGTGTGTGTGAGTGTGTGTAGGGGGTGGGTAGTCTGGTGTTTCACTGAGTCCTCTATTCACCTCCGAGGGGGGAAAAGGAGAAAGGGTGTGGGGGGGGGGGTCTCTGTAGCCGGTCACAATAGGAGGAAACGGGCCGGTGGCATTCCACAAGCAGCGCTGACGCATCGCCTGGAGGTTTCTGGGGCAACCCTCTGCCTTACAGCGGCCTTACCCAGAGTGCACTGCAGCTGGGATGATCAATTCAACCCCTCTTACACGCTTCCACATAACTGAGCCTGAGAGCCAGAGATTGTAATCCCACCTGTTGTTGCTTAGTCTATACGGAAAGCGCCATGTCCTGAATGTCTGATAGATTAACACCTAGTCTCTCCAGTATGATATTCCTTACTTTGTAAAGTTTAACAAAAAACTGCGTTGAAATGTTTTTTTACTTCCACTGGAAACTATTATTCATCAAGGCTGATATAATCAAGTTTAAATCCTTGAGTCACATATTTAGAAAGCTTTTTATGAGCTCCATTTATAAACCTAAAATAGTGTTCAAAGGAAATATTAAATATAGATCGAGAAGACACAGAGAGGTCAATTCTCCATTAACAGGGGAAAAGAAAAATAATGTGGAAACACAACACTTAAAACACGGATACAGCTGTCCCCTAAGGCGTATTTCTTTGCAATGGGTGCAAAACATTATATTTGTATATTCCAGAAGGTTGCACGTTTGCTATAAAAGCATTTGAAGAGTGTTTCTTACAGGAGGTTGTAGGCTGGGATTCCCACATGAAATAGACAACAGTCTCACACATTTGAAACAATGCCTATCGTTAATGCCAAGTATGAATTATCCAAAAAATCTACTTTATAGATGCAATAGGAGGCACTATTCCCCTAAGCTTTGTCCAACCTGTTACTGTAATATCACATAAACAAACCACAGAGCATGGATTTCATGATGAGAGTAAAAAGCTCTGTCTTTTTTCCTCTGCTGCCTCTTGTGTTTCGTGACTGCAGATACAAACAAACCCCGAGCAGAAACTGAACTGGGTCCTTTTTCAGCTGATGAATAATGGAAGAGGCCCGGAGAAGACCCCCTCAGCTCTGCTCTAAATTTAGCTCAGGAAGACAGGGAGGCTTCTGCCAACCGCTGATCCCCCCCCCCCCCCCACCCCCCTAAAAAAGCCGGCTGGCTCTCCACATCCCATTATTTGATTCCTCTCTACTCTCACCCACTGAATCCTGTCATCTATTGGCGAGCCGAAGGGAGTCGCTGACCCAAACTCAGCACTCTCCGTCACCGTTCTCTCGGAGAGGAAGGACCAGCCTCCATTTCACCGTCCGTCACTCAGCAGAAACTCATAGTCCTCTAACATGCTTCGCTGCTTTAGTGGTTAAAATGAGGGACGAACGCTGCTAACACTCCGAGCTGAAACGCTTGACTTTGATATTATCAGGCAAACATGCCACAGAGAAACAATTGTGAGTAAAATAATATTTAGAATTTGACTTAACTGCAATTGCTCTGATAGTTGGCAAAAGGGATATAATTTAACTAATTTAAATAAGTAAATAAATTGAATTTAAGAGGAACAATAAAGAATAAATAAAATAGAATATTTATTGTTAAAACTCATTTATTTCCATTCATTATTAGCTAATATGTACCTCGAATAGTTCCCAATCGTTTAAGGCTTAATATTCTCACAGTCTTCACACACAGAGCTTTTTTGTCCTACTGCTTTTTTATTTGCAGTGTCATTATTTCCCAAGAGTGGACATTCACTGATGTTAGGGAAAGGTACTTTGAGGCTAACTTATCTCTTATGTTTTTGAATTCTTTTCACTGATTTGACATTTTGTTAAGACTCCTATTGTGTCTACAACAGCAAGCAACAGACACAGTTTCCTCAGATGCAACTCCCTCAGAAATCTGAAGATTGAAATATTATGGATGGGTAAGTTAAGTTGCTTTTGTGGTGTATTAAATCTGTTCATACATAATGAGTTAGTTAGTTACTCTCTGAGGTCATGGAGAGTGCAGAGAAGATGTCGTTCAGGGGCCATATGGTGGGCAATCGGAGGTTGGCGAACAACCTCAGAAGTACGTTAGGGGGCCCCTATGAACAGACACATGTCACTTAGTGAGGCATACATTGTCATTGATTACTTCCTGTGAGCACACACACTTTGGAGACGCACACACACTTTCTTCTATAAATTGTATGCACAAAGACAGTTTGGGGGGACTTCCACAATTGGCTCTGGGAACCTCGTATTGTCCGTGTTGGTGTATGATACTATGCTGTTGTAATAAACCTTATTATATACAAGCTGGTGTCTCCGGAGACTTCTTCATCATCTTCACAAACATCGCTACAAGATACACCTCACTTTCAAAGCCATTGCTGACAACATTGAGGCTGGTACCTTTGACATCAGATTTGATCAGATTGCTTAAGATGAAACAGCTCTCTGTCCCTTGTTGACTTGTAGTGTTGCTACTCAACATCCATAAAGACCGAGAGCATGCTGCGCCAAGACCAAGGACTGCAATGTTGATCATGGTGTTACGATTTATTACTTCAGGTTAGTCAAGTGAACAAAAGCATGCACATGCACTCTCTCTTATGCAAGCCTGACTACAGCCAAGATAGGATCTACAGCAGCAGATGTTTTTAGAGCTTAAAGGTAGTTTTTGCTTTGCTTAAAGCCGCCACTTTATTCATCCCAGGGAAAATTGGGGCTTGTTGTGATGGTTGCTCCATTTTCGAAAGAAAGAAATAAAAGACAAATAAGAAAAAAAATTCTATTCAAAATATGTATATGAATCTAATAAGTTAAGGTAAGAATGTGCAATGCCAAATCAGATAAGATAAGAGGTACTTTATTAATCCCAAACTGGGTTTTTTTTGCGGCAGGATAAAACTAAACAAAGCAAGTTATAAGTCCAATGACATTTATATTACAGAAGTTAAGACTAAAATTAGGTAATCATTGATTTGAAACTGATGTTATTTCAACGTTTTCCTCCATTTATGTCCAGACTAGAGTGTGTAACTCCACCTTACATAACTGCTAAACCTACCAATTAATAAGTACGGGTTTCAGTGGAGAGTGTCACATGATAGTCTGCATGTTTTTTAAGAAGCTTATCTGAAACTAACTCTGGGAGGAAAACACTGAATTCTTGTGATGTTTTGGCTTCAAAGTGGTCAGAAATGTATTTGCAGGACATCCATACAGGTGCGGTATCAGTCTCTAAAACCCAATATCAGTCGAAGCCAGGTACACACACACTCCCCCAGGTTTCACATACCAAGGTAAATAGCCCGGCCGAGTGTGCCTAATGCAAAGTGACAAAGCATGCGACAGCGTGCAAACACACAGGGAGGCGGGCTGCATATCTCACCGGTGAGTCAGACGGCGTATAAATTCCTCAAGTTGAGTTATGAGGCTCCCAACAACACTTCACAGCCACTCAAGGTCCAACAATGAAAACAATCACACACACACAACCCTTTTGCTCTCAAGGTTTAATCCGTAATGATTAATTGCGAAGAATTCAGTTAAAATTGTGAATTTATCATAAATATAACAAATTACAGCAGGGAACTGCCTCAGTATTTCTGCACATTACCCTCCTCATAAAGTACGGAGCGTTATCCAGATAACATTCCTTTCAGCTGACGATATGCACTCAATGCGTCACTAAGAGGAAGGATGAATGATATTGCACTTTAAAGAATTTATAAAGGGCTCGTAGGCAACTTGGCTGAATACCGAGATTTTCTTCTTTTATTCTCCCTTTTTTAGTCTATTTTTTCTTGTTCAGTCCTCGTGAATTTCGACCGAAATATTTACAAGCGAAGTATATTTTAAGAGCCTGTGGCCACCTTTTTAAATGTGACTGAAAGACTCAAAAAGGGAAAGATTTGTTGTTTTCTCTAATGTTTTGCTTAAATGGCCAAAAATGTACGGAATTGGTGAAGAAATCTAAATTTAAAACACATAGCTGTTGAAAAATGTACTTGAAATCAACACAAAATCTGCTTATATATTAGATATTCATATAAAGAACATCAGTTACCTGTTCGAAAGAAATGTAAACACTCAAAGCTGTCTGTGTCAAAAAAGCCTTGCTGTCTTTCTTCATTCCTAAACCAAAAACTAAAATGGAAACGTTTTCACATGACCACAGCTATAATATAAAAGCTGACTGATGCTTACTTTTTTTTTTATCTCTCTGTGTCCTCACGTGTTTTCTCAGAGAACTTCTTCTATTTCCACCTGGTTCTGAGCCTCCTTGCAACCCTTGTGATTGGAATGTAAGCTTGTGTCAATAACTAATACAACATTTCTGTTGGTAATAGCGTTATGTAAATACCAAAATGTTTTTGCAGCAGTACAGGCAGAAAAGTTTGGCAAAAGCAAATATCAGACATTACTCATCAATCACCTGATGCATCAGCGGTAAAGTAATACAAAAACAAAAGGGAAATTCTAAATAAATCGCAATGGAAAAGTACAATCTTTACCATCATTGCTTTGGTCATATCCCAACAAAGAAGACTAGAGAAAAAGGTAGTATCTGTAATGTAGTGATGAGCAACAGATTTAGTGTGCTGGCTTCATTTTGACTCACCATTTAGACTGTAAATTATCAAAAAGTCAGGACAGGTGCCAGCTTCCAGACAGCGCAGAATTATCTTGTAGTTGCTTAATTTGTATGTCGAACAGTTCAGGGTTCAGTTCTGACCGGAAGCTATAGATATATTGTATTTCAATTTGATAAATTGCCAATAAAATAGCCGATTACTCCATTACTGGAACCGTTCAATAATTTGTTTGATATCTGAACAATAGTAGTCACAGTTGAGGCACAGAGTGGAAAATGTGAAACCATTTATTTATACCAAAAATATACAAGACGTAAATGTAGATAATTGAAAAATAAACGTCCCCTAAACCCTAGGGAAAGGCATTTACAAGTGTTATTGTAGTGTGTTAAAGTGGCTATGATCAATCGATTAGGAACACGTAAAAGCACAGAATAATGTGTTAAAATAATGGAAATACTATTAAAAAAGTCGAGATACGCATGGTAATCAGAGCTGACCTGAATAGCAGAATAGATGAGGAATTCTAGCTTTTTGTTTTTAGCCCGCAACAACAGAAACAGTGTGAAATTGTTTGGGTGAGAAGCACAGCCGATATCTGCCGTCTGACTGCACATTTCAGCACTTTCAGGTGAGCATTATTGTTTGCGAGCAGTCACAAATGAATAGGTTATAGGACGGTTGGTTATGTATTAGAGAAAACTAGAATTCAGCAGGCCAGCCTCTGTTCAGCGAAGTTAACGGTTTTCAGGGCTGCACTTTGACCCCGTGCACCTTGGCAAGCAGTGAAAGGGGTTTTAGATGAATCAGGCCTTTGGTTGGCGAATGAGCGCTTCTCTGTCCGTCACGTCGTGCGTTTCAGGAATGTGTGTGTGTGTGTGTGTGTGTGTGTGTGTGTGTGTGTGTGTGTGTGTGTGTGTGTGTGTGTGTGTGTGTTTAAGGACTTTGTTTGGGAAGGTTTCTAGTCTTTATCGCTGCCTTTAAATGTAAAATGCTGCGTTTCCAACACATGGTACGACTTTTGATACCGGGGGCTTTTCTCTATGTTTTTTTCCTCAGGTCATCAGATGTTCACAGAAACACTTGAAATACCTATTTTACTGGGAGAGTATGAAGAACATCTTGACTTTAATTATAGTATAATTATAATTATTGTATAGCGTAGTTTTACCAGCTGCCATTTCTGTGACGATTCTCTGATTTTTGTTGCTGATATCTGGTATTTTTTGGTCTCACTTCAGCCGAGGCCCTGAGAGAGCTGAAGTGAGACCAAAAAAAAACAGATATCAGATACTGTCCACAACTTTTCCAATCAGAAATCCAAAAGAGAGTGAACTGAATCTAGTAGAGCAGTGCCAAACCACCGAGGGGAAACACAGGTGAAGTGTAAGGCTGAATTTCAACTACATTTAACATTCATCAGAAATAAATTAAACTAAAGTTACTAAATCAGTGTGGAAACACATTTATTATTAAGCCAGACTCTCTACATGTGTTAAGATACACACACAAAGTAAAGCTAAAACAATAAGCACATAATTGGTGTGTCTTCTCACACAAACCTCCCCACAGAAAGAAAAAAGCGTCCCCTAAGCCTCCAGAATTCCAGACATAAGCCATTAAAGGGATTTCGTGTCAAAGTCCGAGGGGTCTTAAGTAACTGGTAAAGATGAAAAACCAGTCCCGCCATGAAAACTGCCCCCACCCTCCATACTGTGGAGGCTGTTTTGTACAAGTGGGACTGTGTCATGTCGTGCTGCATGCTAAGCCTATTACACTGATGGATTTCTATAAGAGAGGAAAAAAGGTAAGTCACACCTGATTAGTAATTGCAGGAATGTAAATGAAGCCTGCTTTTCCGGCAAGTTGTCCTTTTTTGTTTTGGTTTTGGGAGCGACAAGCACTTATACCCTTTTGCAAACTCACTGAAGAAATGTTGTAAAAATATTTGGAACATGTAAGAGTGCGTCGACTCCACCCTCAGATATCTATTTATTTATAAATAAAATCAATTTGTTACATGTCCTAACATGAAAACTGTTATTTTTCACTCCAAATGGTGTACACCTTACAGTAATTGACTTCCATCCATTTCCCAGTATGTTTAATAATCAAGGCAGCCATTGGCTTTCATTAATTTTAACTATTGCGCTTAACCTCAAAGAAGCCCTTTTATGCTTTTTGGGGGTTTCCCTTTCCTTTAGTGTGTTATATAGGTTTGTGTGCATGTAAATGGTTTGCAAAGGCTAAAATCCCCATGTTCCCTCCGGAGGGGGTTTCTCTCCCACACTCCATCCCCCGCCTGAAATGCCTCCATTGTACTCCTTTGTTTACTTCCACAACATACTGACATCACTACGTAACACATGTGTTTCTATTGGCTAGTGCTCCAACACATTGTTTGTGATAGGTTAATAGGGGCGGGACATCTCTTAACGCTGACCAATCACAACAGAGCTGGCCAGCTGACAAATCAGAGCAGACAGGGCTCGGGTTTCAGACAGAGGGTGAAAAGGTGCTACAGCACAGGCAGTATGAGAAAAATAAAGAGCTTTTTGAACATTAAAGCATACAAAACACAATTTTGAAACCTTAAAATTAGCATAAATGCACCCCTTTAAAAAGGCAGCCATTGGTTTCCATTTTTTTAAATGATTTGTTTAACCTCTATGGCAGCAATTTGCTTCTATTTATTTCGTTTTGAGGTTTGGATTTCTGGAGAATCCTTGGCTATCATCCATTTTTGTATAGAAAGATAAACAACTTGTTTTAGATGCTGTTCGAACACTTAGTCAGTTTTATTTGTTTTAAGTTATGTTGTGTTTGCATAGTTATGCAGCAGTGTTCTTCGACATCATCACATCACTATTGCCGTGCCTTAAGGTTTTCTCTCCGTTGGTTTCTTGGTCGAGAAAAAAGTTGATTCATTATGTTGAAGCGCCGTCGAAAGCACACACAGGAGCTCACAGCTTCTTTAGTGTATAATAATCATTTAAAACTGACCAAACGAGCAACAAACATAATGGATTACTCATTTCAAGTTTAAAGTGTCTTTAGATGTATTCAATTTAACGATGCGTTACCAGAAAAGGAAACCAAAAGCTGAGTGGAAGGCAGTAAACAAAATACTGATGGGGATGTTAGGCGATTTGTGGTTCATTAGTAGGGTATGCCATTGGCACGGTGTGCATTTGTGTTGCTATTAAAGGTGCTATGAAAACAAATACAACACCAAGATAGCATCAATCAAAGTGGAAATAAAGACTCACAATTTGCATGATATTATACAACCACACTTAAAATAACCCAACACCATCCCTAAGAGTGTATTACCGGAGATATTTATAACAGGTACTGACTCATGAGAACGTTTCTGTGATTTGTAACGTCTTCCTTCTTTAATGTCTTGAGGGTGTCTTGCCATCTGTTTATTCCCTGCCTCCCATTTCAAGGCTTATGAGAGAGCACATTGTGTGAAGGAACACCTTGTTTATCATCCCCTTGCCTAGATCTTCTTGAAGCTTTCAGTTAACACCAAAGGATGTCGACCATCTTCAAGGTTGAATCAGTAATTCAAAAAGCTAAGACGTCAGTTCTGACAACAGACATCATATTTGCTGCTGTTGTTCTCATTAGGCTGATCTCTTATTGTGATTTTGATTTTTATAACACACACTCAAAGTCGTTTCCAAGTTGTGTCTCAGCTGTGTCTCAAAGTGGACATTGTGGTACTTGCAGCAATTAATCATAATAGAAAACAATTTGCCATTTATCTTGGTAATGAAATATATATTTTTACTTCTTTAAAAACATTGATGTGTTCCTCTCAAATGTGAAGCTGTGTTTCTCTGTCGTCCAAGACAGAAAACTGAATGAATTTAAGTTCAGTATAAGATTAAATTAGGCAAAGTAAGATGTTGGAAGCTGACCTCAAGCTGTAGACAATTACATAATTATGTCATTTCTTTAACTACATTTTGCCTGACAAAGGGTTAAGTATATAATTGTCATGACATTTAGAGATAAACAAAGAATTAACATCCTCAATTGCCTTGTTTTATTCGACCAACATCTCATTCCAAACCTCCACAGTCTCAGTATTTAAATGGTTGTTAGGCAGCAAGTTTTTGCATTTGAGAAATGTTGACCATTCATTTGGCATTCATCCTTGACAGTTTTCCAAAACTAAACATGGTTTATAAAAAAGTGAATGATTCATGTGTTGTCTTATTGCAGCTCTATTTGAAATAATGCTGAGGCTCTTATGTTTGATTATTTTCCCCATCCATCTGTTCTTTTTGTCCTAACACAAGTGACTGAAGATACCGTTAGATTAAAAGACTACACCTTAGAAATAACCTAATTGTCCAAGACAGGTCGCCTGTAGATGAAAGTGATGTAGATAAAGACATTTAATATAAGACTTTAAGCCTGATCCTTCGGGGTATCTTACAGGAGCTTAAGATGTTAATAAATACAAGTAAAGAGATTTGAGAGAAGACATTTAAGACAACATGAATTTGAAAATGTGAAAATATTTTGGCGACATTGTCTATGACTTGATTTGTGTACCACAGCTAGACATAATGGGGAAACGTGTCATAAGGTTTTAGGTATTTAAACATGGTTGTCTGGCTTTCACAAGAGCTCTGATTCAGCATCTTTATCCCACAGCGGTCTGAGGATAGATAGCTTGGGGTGCTTTGCAGAGTACATTTTGGCCTATTTTCAGTAACAACTGTATACTAGGCCTTCATGTTTCAGTTACTTTTCGAGCAAAACTGCCAAACACTCACTGGATCCAGATGCTCTGATTTTGCTCACATCCTTTGTTAAACATCAACTGAATATTGTGTTGGTTTGGACTTTTGGTTGGACAATATGAGTAACTCTTGATTTGCATTCTAAACATTTGCAGGAGAAAATCATTTTAGCATTAATCAAAACACAGTGATATTGAAACGTGTTAGCTGTAACATACACTTATCAGCTTTATTTACAGATATTAAACAGGTCCAATAAGAGCGTTAAAGAAATTACTTTTATTCTTATGATGGACATTCTGCTAATTTCAATAAATGACTGATAACAACATTTAGTAGTAAAAGTATTTCCAAATTGTGCTGTTGTTTGTAGCTGTTGATGGTTTTTTGGAAGGGGGATAAATCTTTGTATGCCACTGCTGCACTGAATTGTGCTACGTTATATACAATAATCCTACAGTCTATGGTAATAATGCATATTTGCAGCGGTTGCCAATTTCAATGTCCCATATTCCTTATATTGATATGCAAAAATCACATTTGCATTATTTTTACAGGACAGGTGATTTATCTCAATAAGATGCCTGTAGTTTGACTCATGATAACCTGCAGGAGGTCAAAAGTTATCCATCCTTCCAGTAGTTTTAGAACATGCTGATTTCACACACACAGGCACACACTCCTACCTGTCTCTGGGGTCGATCCAGCTGGTGCAATGGTTAATGTGGTCAACGTAGTAGACTTTGCCATCAAAGTCTCTGGCTTCCTCCCAACCCTCAGGTAGTGGCAACTCCTTCCTTGGCATGTCAGGCGAGTCTCCATGTAATTAACTCCTCTCTACTCAAAATCATAACGAAGGGAAACCATCGCTTTTCTCTGTCATCATCATCAGCAACAGTATCAGCAGTTATTCCCACAATTCCCGGTTTGATGCAGTTTGGATTAGGCCATCATAATAATAATCCATAATAATCCACAGATTAACAGGGAATCAAACCTTTAAAAAAAAAAGAGGGAACTGTTAAAAGAAATTCAATGGGATAAAAAAAAAAGTAATTCCTGCAGGCTGTGCATCAATTCATTTCTATCTGAAGTCATTCGTAAAATAACCGAAACCGTGACGCTATTTGACGCGTTTTTCCAAGTGCATGTTTTGCAACTTTTTCCAAATCGGATGAAAAACTTTAAAGGTGATTTAGTGAGAACTTTTGAAGTTTAACAATTATCCACGGTCCACAAAACACCAGCTTGTTTGGACAGAAACGCAAGTAAGTCCATAAAACCTCCAGATAAAACAAATCAATAAAGGGCTGGTAATGTGTCCAGAGCAGCAGTGTTTCACAGGGAGAAGCGTCCCAAAATAAATCCTCTAAAGTCCCCAAACTGGACTCGTTTCTTCTTCTCTCCGACAGGCCACCATGTTTAGCAGCAGTAAGCGATGCTAGCCTCGGAGAAACAAACAGAGTAAACACCGCTGAGAGAAGAAAAGTAACGACTGAATCCAATGTCGTCAAAATCCGGTAAATCCTCCAGAAACTTTGTAAGGTATTTTTGTTTAGTTATCCGTTTGAAAACAGGACAGGAGAGAAGCGGTGGCAGCGGCAGCGGCGGTAAAGTCTTTCCCCGAGTCGGGATGACTTCGGCCGGGTCGACCGGGCGCTGTCAAGATACTAACATTCACAACGACTTCCGGTTATGGTTTCAAAAATAAAATATGAATTGAGAGATTTGGTCAGCAAATAAGACTTCCGGTCATACATTTTAAATGCAGAATCAGTGATATTAAGTAACTGAGTATGAGTAAGTACTTTTCTGCGTTTTCTTTTGTCCATTTAAAAAAAAAAAAAGGTGATTGTTTATTTATTATTTTATTTGTTTGTTGTTATCAGTTTTTCAGTTTCTTCGTTGTGTAGTTTAAGTCGGTTTGACGCCTTTGTTTCTTTTACATTCCTGTGATGTATATATTTCCTCAAAGGAATTTATTTTAATACAAATATTGTGTTTATATTAATAGCCTATTTGCCTTCACGGATTTGTGGATTAGCAAACTCAAGGCAACATTGCTCTCTGGAGGTCAAAATTATGAACTGCTAAATGGATCATCATTCAATAAAGACTGCATTCAGGTCAGGTTTACAGTTTGCATCTCTCTGGTTGATTTAGCTGAAATTAAGAAAAAATATACATTTTAAAGAATATATTATGTTAATGCTAAGATTAATTAACGATGAAAATATTAACAAAATATGTTTCACACAGTTCAAATGTAGATTGCCGAAACACTACATACCTGATTTTTTTAATGCTTCCTTTATTTTATACGAATATCTTTATGAGAAATCAGCAGTTTATCATTTAGAGGTCTTGTTGTTTCACCAGCTTCCATATGACTTAATGACTCCAAATCAATGCAGAATTATATTACTACAATGAGCCAGATGGACACAGCCTTTCTTATTGAAAACAATCGAGACTTTTCCATTTACCGTAAATCATGCCAGAATCCAGATGGTTTGTGTCAGCAATTCAACTTAGAAAATGACAGTAATTAAATATTTAAACTTAAAAATGACAGAAATTAAATATTTAAGCATGGAAATGACTTGACTCTAGATGGAGCACTTCACCTCATTGTCTTCGTATGGCTGTAAAGAGACAGTGAGGCTTTTACTGACGGTCAGAAAAACGATGTGGTCTATCAGGTCAACGCTGTTTAACACTTTGTAGCTATACATAAACTTTATCTGATGTTGTCCGACTAACAGATTACACTTCATGAATGTGACTGACTGCTCTCACAACTCTTTTTTTAAAATGTTTATATACAGTGATGTAGAGTAACTGAGTAAATGTACTCAATTACTGTAGTTACAAAAGAACACTTTTTATAAACTTGTACTTGACTGAGTAAATGTATTTTATTCTACACATACTCCACTACATTTTGGAGACAACTTAATGTTGTACTTTTTATTCAACTTTATTTGTTTAACACTCATAGTTACTAGTTACTTTGTAAATATAAAAACACATACAGTGTGATAAGATGCAGTAGTGTAATGGTATAATGGCTCCTAAATGTGAGCCTACTTTTTGGTTAAACCGGATATAATTCTATTCTAGAATAATGTAATATTGTAAAAACAGCCATAGTGCATTCTGAAAACGTCTGCTTTTGATGCTTGAACATTTTTTATTCAGGACTTTACATTGAAGTTAAGTATTTAAAGACCCTAGTGTTTGTACTCTTACTTAAGTAAAGAATCTGAGTACTTATTCCACTTCTGCTTATATGTTTTATGAAGTTGCAAAAGTCGTATGTCAAAAGGAGGAGGTGTAGTTTACAAGGTGCACGTGAACGCAGCATTCTTTTCTATTTTCTTGCGCGTCTCGAAACCAAAACAAGTAGAGCGAGCTTTGGTCACATGTAGAGAGAGCAGCGACAGCAGAGAGAGAAGAGGAAGAAGAACGTGACAGTCAGTCTCAGCACTGTCCGTGTGAAGGAAGCAGTTCTTCGGGTCCGGTCTCCGGTCGGTCCGCTTCACATATGGTTCTCCTCCGGCACATCTCCATCGCCCTGACCGCCGCCGTGGCTGCCCTGGGATCAGCTCTCTTCATCGCCCTGAACTTATTCTACAAGAGGCGAATATGGTCCCCACAGGCGGAGTACTGCACCATCAAAGAGGTGTGATAATATTCATTGTGTTATGCTGTTTAAGTGTTTATTCAACTATTTAACTAGTTTAGACTGATATAACACCTGACTAAAGGCAACACTGCAGAATTCTGGATATAAATTAGATGAGAATGATGATGCATCTCAAATTAAGGTCAAATGCTGTCAAGACTGGTTGCCCAATATCCATTTTTTTGTAGGCTACTATAGAAAAAAAAGAGTGGTGATGATGAATATGATTTTAAGGGGGTTTTCAAAGAAACACAGAAAAAAAGGGAGGGGGAAAGGTGATGCTGCTCATGTAATAACAGAGATGGTGATGATGAAGAAGATGAGGGTGAAATGATGCTTAGTGGATACATGGCAGTGGTGGTGGTGATGATGAAGATGATTATGAGGGGTATAATAGATAGAATAAAAAGAGAATGATGATGCTGCTCATGTAGAAACTGACTTGTGAATGGTGTGAGGAAGAGGACGATTGTGGATTGTAAGTTAAAAAAAAGGTGAAAGTGATAATAACAAATAATTCAATTTGTTTCATTTTGATGCTACTTTAGTGGTCATTCAACTATTTAACTTTGAGGTGAAGGTGGTTTTACACTGACTTGAGAAACACTGCTGAATTCTAATGGAGATAATTGATATGGTTGTCATGACGAGGGGGGGGGGGGGAGATTCATGGCAGTGAATAGTGAATATATGGCAGTAGTGGTGATGATGAAGATTCTGAGGGGGACAATATAAAAAAACAAAAAACTAAAAAAGGGGAAAGGTGAAAATGATGATGAAGAAGAGAAAAATAATAATAATAATAATAATTTCATGAAACCCAAGGACACCGTACAATTTGTGAAGAAAGATGATGCTGCCCTTGTATTACTGACTTGTGAATGGTGTGATGAAGATGATGATGGTGGATTTGTCAAAAAACATTTAAATGATGAGGTGATTTTGCATAGAATTCATGATAGTGGTGAAACTATTCAAAAAGAGGAAGGTTTAAAGATTATTATTGTGAACATGATGATGATGATGATGATGATGATGATGATGAAGAGGTGGATGAAAATGAGGAGCAGTGAGAGCTGAAGAAGTTGTCGATAACCTAGGTGAGTATAAAGATGAAAATGAGGTTCATTAAAAGATGAGGTAGTGCCAAAGTGATGATGATGAAGATGATGAGGGGAGTATGAAGATAATGAAGATGTGAAGGTAGCCCAGGGATAGGGCTGCCATTGGCAAACATCTGGCAATAAGATACATAGGGTGATACAGCGGGCACAATTCAATATATTGTTATACTTAAAGCAAAATTCTTATTTTAGAATAACTGACATAGTAAAAACGAAAAACCTACAAACAAGTTACTTTGTTATGTAATCACAACATTGGGATCTGATTTTACATTCAATATCAAACATCATAGCGCTACACTACTCTTTGCCTGTAAGCTCTGAATTAAATTAGAATCAATACGGTATAATAAAGCCTAATAGAGTGATATGATTCTGTATCTATATTTTACTACACCCATAAAATATGTGATATGTATTGCCTCGCCAAATCCAATAGATCCCATTGTGTAGATGAGCTGTTCTCAAAAAAAAAACAGAGGCCACCTATCATGCATTGTGTTTGAAATGCCCAGATGTGTATGTCAGTTCCACATCATGTAGCTGGGGCCAATATAACTGTAGTCTGTGTTTCCTGCTGACAGAAACGAAGCAGCCAGTGGGACTGCGGGTCTTAATAAATGACTCGTCAATGGAGCAATTCAACAGCAGCCTGAAAATCTTAATAAAATGTATTTGCATGCGTCTAATCTTGTTTTCCAGATTCAATCAGCAGCAGCAGGAGCAGCCTGTAATAAGCTCAGCTTTATCTGGCTCACTCTGTCTTCAGAGGATAATGTTGTCAGTGTCTGCCAGCAGCTCACTGCAAGAGGGGGCGTAAATGTTTTCATTCCTGTGGGAGCCAAATTGTACCATGATGCATTGTAATCACGTCTTCGGCTTCAAAAAGCACAGGAGTTGACTAACGGCGTGTTTGTGACCTTGGGGAGTTTCAGCAGGTGGGGGGGTGGCACATGCTCATTTACACAGCGACAAACAATCTCTGAGAGAGTGGAAACTGATTGAGCTGCCTGGATAACTGTTCAAGCAGCCACAGGCCTTTATTGTCTGAGTCCATTCAGATATTTCTGCAGACTCATGCACAAATGTGGATGATTTGGCATCATGGCCGAGAAGGCACCACTAGAACCCAGCACAGCTTAAATATGTAACCTTAAATAATATGAGCAATTATTTTTTCCTTTTTTTTAATCTATTGTATGTATGGATTACCTCTTTACATAGCCATTGTCATCGCCAGAGTTTATGGCAGGGAGGACACAAAGAACCACCTCCCACACACTAAGATCATGAAATATTAAAACAGTCTAATTAAATTAAACATTGAAATTCAGGAGAGAAGAGGTGATACTTTACGCTGCAAAAAAAAGAGCAGCTACTATCAGAATCAGAATACTATCGGAAATGCTATGTTCAACCCACAGCTGTGAAAAGTACATTTTGGGGGAAGTTAGCGGCAAATTGTAAATGGAAAGAAACAAACTACATCTAGGTGCATTACAATATTTTCAAGATAATATAATTTGTGTTTTATTAAAATGATATCAATATAACATCTTTTAAATATAACGGTCATGGTCAATACCATACCGTAATACTTGTCTTTGTACAGAGCCAGGCTAGCTATTTCCCCCTGCCTCATGTCTTTATGCCAATCTGATCAAATAGATGTATTTATTTCTCCAGCAATGACTCAGTAAGCACGTTTGTAATTTGAAAAGACTTGTGCTCTTACTGTGCCACCACTATCAGCTATCATTCCAGCAAGTAGCTTCAAAGCATCTATCCTAATGCAATACATTCAAGCATGTCACAGTGGAAAGGTTTAAAGGCATGCAGGGTCATGCAGTGATTCACTAATCAAGAAAAAACTAAAAAGAAAAGAAACCACAGAATCACTGCTGGAAAGTTGCACATGAGTGACATATGATATGTGTATTAAAGGATAAAGGTTTCCATCGCTTCTCTCCTCTTTGAAATACAGCTCTATGAATTCTATTTAGCGCCACAGGCAAACTGACCTTATCGCTGCTTGGTGATAAAGCCCATGTGTTGCCGAGGGTCTGCCCTGCTGTAGTGTCCCTGAGCAAGACGTTAAATCCCTGTCAGAAACTAAGCAGTGCAGATCTGCAGCCGTTCTTTTTCCCTCCCTGTGGCACAGAAAAACAAGAGAAATCAATACAGTATCTCTTTCTTTCTATGAGAAATGTTGAGAAACTGGCAGAATGAAGTTTGAAATATTAAAGAAGAAATCTGTGAAGTATTGGAACTGATGAAGGGAGCAGTACATTTGAATTATTGATTTATGAAAAAATGTCATGCAATCTGTTGTTCCAAGCCATAGATAAATGTTTCCTACATAATTTTGGAGATACAACCAGAAAGCAAGTGTGCAAAAATAGATACGTTTGCACAAAGTCCATGCTGATAGTGCTGCAAAAAGAGTTGAAGCGGCACAAGTTTTGTTATTTTCTCAACGCCAACAGGGTTTGAGTTCTGTCTCCCAGCAGATTGCATAAAATAGAAATACATGGAGGCAAGCTTCAGATCCACCATGTTTATCTGAAGCTATTTTAAATTCGGCAACACAATTCATTACCAAAACTATCTTTATTCCTTCATCTAACCTCCTTCTGACTTAATTACAGGGTAACTTTTATGTAGATTTATGTCAAATTTAATTAGAGCTTATTCAGAGTTATGCTTTGGATCGGCCCCCCTCATCCATCAACAAAGTTAAGTCTCATATTTTAATGAGAAAACTAAAAACAGCATCCCGGCATTTAAAAGGCTGATATGAATTGCTAATTAAACTCCACAGAGCCGCATCGCTCATAATAAATAACGTGTAACCTTGTGTGACTTATGAAGAGGAGATGACTGACGTGTGCAGGAATTCAGAGGGAGTGTGGAGTCTCAGATGCAAAGAGAGCGTGAAGGCTTTGGCAAAAGCAGCCAACCTCCTCAATTTCCCTCGGGATAAATAAAGCTTCTTGAATCTTGAATCTTGAATCTTTACTGAGAACAGCCCCTACTCTTCCTGCAGATACCGTCAGCTCGAAGACAATTACACTCTGCTATATGTCCTCTCAAATCTGACCTAAAGACGCTCCAATAGAAGCAAGGTTATCATGCTACAGCTTTGATATGTCTTTCACTTTTACCTCTTGAGGTTTGCAGCCGCCGATTCAAATTACTTTTTGAAGATTTTGAAGTGTCTTTTGCACACCAAAGGTCAAATTCCCACACGTCTGATGCATTCAGTTTCATACATAACGATGATCCAGTCTGCAGAAATGCAAATCATGAAGTTAAAAGGTAACCGCTGGTGTGAAAAGCTTTTACACCATCAGATATTTCCCTGGTGGAGATTGGCTTCAAAGCAGCATTGTCTGAACTGGTTTGGCAAGGGATTTAATTTGACAGCGAGTTCATTTATATGTTAAATCCTGCGCCCTAACTTTAAAACCCAATATATTTTGTTTCAAGAGGTCAGAAAAAGATAGCTCTAATAATTGTATATCCTTGGGCAACTTCAGAATAATTCATGTTTCACTATGGGGCAATCTATTTGTTTTATTTTACAATCCATAAAATGTCAGGAAATACAGAAGCTTGCCTATAACAATGTCCCAGAAGCAAAAATGACATAAATCAGTCTTTTCTAATGTATAAATATATATATATATATATATATATATGTTTATTGTTTTTCATTTTATCATGCTAATTTCCCAATTTGGGATGAATAAAGTATCTATCTATCTATCTATCTATCTATCTATCTATCTATCTATCTATCTATCTATCTATCTATCTATCTATCTATCTATCTATCTATCTATCTATCTATCTATCTATCTATCTATCTATCTATCTATCTATCTATCTATCTATCTATCTATCTATCTATCTATCTATCTATCATATATATAACAATTCCATGCAAGATGCAGCTCAAAGTGCTTTGTACAGCAAGACAAGATACATAAAAATAACAATAACAATGAGTAAACAAGTTATAAAAAACAAACAGAAATAGCAACATCACAAAACCATTAAACAATAAAACATCAAAAGTGATATCACTAAGAATACCCCAAATAAAGAGCCACATTAAAAAGATGGTTCTTTGATTTACGTTTGCTGTGATAAGATCCAATGGGAGGCTGTCCCACGGTTGGGGACCATATAAGGCAATCTAGCCTTTGTTCCATACCCTCGTTCATCATTCAGTGCCAAATAATTTATATGTTTTTTTTTATTTTTTGCCAGTCTACATGTGTCTGATGGTGTGTGTGCTGTACCTGTAGGAGGAGGAGGAGCGTGGGAAGCGTCAGGTCCTAGTCCTGGGTCTGGACGGGGCTGGGAAGAGCAGCATGCTGCAGGGTTTGACCCCCGGGGAAGCAGCGGGTAAGAGGGGTCACTGCCGCCCCACCCGCGGCTTCAACTTCATGAGTCTCAACGCCCCTGCCTGCCAGCTCGACTTCCTGGAGAGTAAGACTGCTTTTATCCCTCAAAAGCACACACTTCTGTAGAAGCCAAAAAGGCATTTATCTTTTATCAAACAGCAGGAAGTTGAAAATTGGAAAGCTCTTTGTAGTACAGTTGGCCATTGGTTTCGTTTTAAACTTGCTCTTTATCAAACAACACAGAAGAGATGCATACGTGGGGGGGTCTGAGGCTGAGGAAGTGCATCAAAAACTTTTGATATAACCAGGCTGCTGATGAGAATGTGGAGGAGTTAGCATGTTAATGTTAGCATTACCTTGTACTGACAGTTATGTAACCCTACAAATATAAAGGGGGTGTTTTGATGTGTGCCAACCGTGCTAGCACATGTCGCCATTCAGCTTATTCCTGTGGCTATTACTTTTAATAACAAAAATGAATAGGAACGAGTCCTAAACCCAGAAATGACTCAGCATTTTGGCACTATTTGTTTGCATGTCTTGTATACTATTGTTTTTTAAATGTTTGTTTTTATGTTGCTAGAGATCTGTATATCTGTATCATAAAAACAGCGGGTGCTAGGTGGCTAAATGAGACGTCTAAAAATTGTAACGTCTAACATTAGCCACTTTTAGCTTAGCGGTGGTGAGGTGAGTCATGTGAGGTAGTTTGTTTATTGCCTAATGTTAGTTTTTTACTTCTTCCGATTGCATTTACGCTTGAACTATAATAAAAGTGCTGTTAATATGTGGACATTATCCTGATGCGAAAACATTATTTTGGCCTATTTTCTGCCATAATCCAATAAGAACATCTCAAAACGTTTGACCCTCGAACCCTAACCCTAATTTACGGTCAGTCTACAAAAGATCCTGCAACACTCTATTCTATCATAATCTTAAAAACTGATAATTGTTTTGGCAACAGCTACTCTTTTCACATTGTCATTCAATTTGCTGGCTTATAACAGCTTCAAGTATTGATAAGTAATTTAAGTAGCTTAGTACATTTAATATTAAATCTGGAATTAACATGAAGGCCAGAGTTTATCAGATGATTTCCTTCATAGATCTCCTCTCAGAAAGCTCAATGCAGGACACAGATGCTATCTCTGAAACATACTTATTGTCTATATTCATTCAGTAACTTAGGTTTCTGTTCGTGTATAAAGTATCGTCAACAGTTTAACCTGGTAGAGGAAACCTTAGATAGAGAAACTTTGACCTTGTTGTTACAGACATCTTACTCAAATAGAATGAGTGTGGGTCTCAGAGAAAGGCAGAAGAGTCCAGTTAGATTGTATTTAGATACAGGCTCATAAATCTTGCTAATTAGCATCCCACTAAAGCCACAGTGCTGCACTAAAAATAACTTAAATCACTTGGCTCCTCATTGAGGTTGTCTTAGTGCGAGACTCTCGGCTGCAATGGTCTCACAATGAGTTTCCGTGGATGAGTTCGGAGGAATGTGTCACACTCTGCACCTACTTATTCATGATCTGAGCACAGATCGGTGGGCGACGACAATCTTTTTCTCATCTCTGAAAGTAAGAGGAATACATGTCACCGCCCACTCACTTCAGTCGCAGTTAATGTTACAATTCTTTGTCTGAGTGACATTGATGCAGAGGCATGATGACAGCTCACTCACACGCATCAGGAGCGCACAGTGCACAGGGACCCACGTTTATCTGATTGAATCCAGATAAAAGCCTTTAAAGTCTAAATGAAAAGATGCAGATCAGATCAGTTAGAGGAGACGTTTGAAGCTTTTTAGGATCAGTTGGGTTTGTGATAAAGGGACCTGAAAAACATTGTCAGGGTGATGTTACTTTTACAATTATACAAACTGTGCATTTGGGCCCAAATCTTTACCTTTCTTCTTTAGCACAGTGTTAGTACAGTATGTACTAGTTTGCTTGCTGCTTCATTTGAGGAACTTCTTCAACTCAAGCTGACAAACTTGCCTTTAATCAGACTGCTCACCACACTAATGCAGTCAGGTTGACAGTTTTAGATCTAAACATGACCTCAACACTGTTCTTTTTATATACGTTTCACCTGCACACAATATATAAATGAAAGGATTTAAAGGTTTTTTTTACTCCAGCTCTCTAGTTAGATCATAAGATGCAAACCACTGCCAGACAACAGGTAAAAGAAAATACAGTTTGTATTTCCACACTAAAGGTTTTGCTGGGATGACACATGGGAGGTCAGGTTTACAAATAGGGCTAGGGGAACCACAAATCAATGTGGAAACAGATGTTGACAGTACAGGAATGTCATTTGATACATGTCTTGGGAGTCTGCATAGTTGGGGGTCAAAGTCAAACTTAGTTGAACTTTGTCTTGAAAGCTCTGTAAAAACAGCCCAGGGAAAACATTGCTGAGGTAGTTTTGCTATCAGACCTACAACCTGAATATAAACACACATTCACACCCTGTGACTCAGTGTCGCTGTGTGCGTGTGTGTGTGTGTATAATAAGGCAGCCTGTAGGCAGGGCAGCCTGTAGGCAGGGCAGCCTGTAGGCAGGGCAGCTGTAGGCAGCCTGTAGGCAGGGCAATGTCCTGCTGAGATTTGTCTGACTGTTTAATACAAGCTGCTCATACCGCTGGGCATCAGCTACACCCTCTGTTCCATATACATGTACTGCTGCCGCATCACATGGCCTACAGGTACATCATTACCCAGTTTCCTAGCAACATTCTCCATTAAGTCAAGCCCTAATGAATTCTTGCTGTGCTGAACTCGGAGGTGGTGACGACTTGAAGTCGTTTTGCTGATGTGTGAGCAGCGATTCGTTTGGCCGCAGAGCTCCTCTGGTCATTATAGCCTCAGGTCAGTTCTGCTGCACAGCAGGATTGTGAGAAGTTAATGCCTCCACTTAATATGAAACTTTCCCCACCATTGAAGCTGGAAACAGAATTTTCTGAGTCCAGTGACTGTGTGCTGGTCATGAAGGGCTGCAGAATACAGGGACATGCTTTTTTACTGGGTAAGATTGGACCTCCTATGATGCCATTTTACCAAATCATAATCAATCAATCAATCAGCAATCAGTCATTCAAGTGTCCCAGTCCACCATTAGTCAACAGAGCAGGACAGATAATTATGTGTTAAATCAAGCTACACCTTCGAAACCCTCTCAAATCCTAACCGTCCATGTTTAAAACTTGACGAAAGAAATGCTGCTGTTGTTCTTTATCTCTTTATGTTGCTTGTAGGAAAGGAATATGATCACAGTGAAACTAGCAGTGTTAGGGATTTTCAAAAGAAATAAAGTTAATTTCATTTTCTAAAGGAGATGTTAAAGTGTTGGAATTCTAGTCTACATTTAATGCTAAACAAATGTTTTCTATGTTACAGTCGGTGGTGGGGAGGACCTGCGGCGGTACTGGGTTGAGTATCTGAGGAAGACTCACATTCTGGTGTACGTGGTTGACTCCTCCGACCGGAGCCGCCTCCCGCTGGCTAAAGCTGAGCTGCACCGCCTGCTGAGGGTGGAGCCCCACCTGCCTGTGGTTGTCCTGGGAAACAAGCAGGTACAGTCATTTATATGACAGCTTACAATTTTGTTAACCTAATTGTTGTTTTGTTTTCCATTCATTTCTTTCTCTATAAAAATCAAACAATAAGTAGGTAAAAAAATCATGTGCAAATGCTCAATTAAGGACTGCAAAGTGATTTTCACAGTGTAATTAAAAGAAAATAATGCTACCATGCCCATATTGATCCCCAAATCTCGATTGATACAGCATGCATTTAAAGGTTTACAGCTAAAGTGTATAGCAAACATACAGTAAGTTATTATTTTCTTGTTAAAAAGTGCTTGTATTTTATTTTCTCGTGAATGGAGAACAATATTGATAAAAAAATGAGATAAGGAAACTGTAACAGTTATAAAAATGAATAGGTACTATTTTTCTTTTTCTATAGATGGAAGAAGTTGGTAGAAAATCCTTAGAAAAACTGGACAAAATGATACAGAAATATAAATACGGGAAAAAAATAATCAAAAAGTCACCATAATAGAGATGGATGTGTTTGAGCGAGTAGGTACACGTTGTTCCTTCTTCATTTTCGCGGCAGGGACTCCATCAGAATCATGAAATAACCATTTCTACATTTCCTCCTCGGCCCATATTTCTTCACCATTCTCAACACTTGCAGAATTATACATGACCCTTCAAGAAGCAGGAATATTTGTCTCAACTGGTGTCAGAGCACTGCTGCTTTTCTTTACTATTGGCCAAAAAGGAATATGACAACTATTGAAGTCATTTCTGTTAAGCTAAATGCAAAAATGTTGGTTTCAGAGTCCAGTTAGCTTGTACGTAATCCAAATAAATAAGTCCTTTTTGTGATTGTTTTACATCCAAATCTTACCAAACCATCTCCAATGCAGCCACACTGTACATTATATTGGGGCAGAATGTTGCTAAAACAAAGCCTCTGTTTGTTAGAACATGGCCAGTCCAGTTGTTTTTGTGAGAAGCTAAGCCGAAACGTGTGTATTGGGAACATAATCATCAATTTAAGTCAAGAAGTGTTTAATCACATAATAATACATTGTGTATATTCCCAAAAGCAAAACACTGTCATGGTTTGACTAAATTTGACCCTTTTCTGTATTATTTACTTTTCAATAACAAATGATAATGACTGCCTTTGCCATGCTGTGCACATGATGCAGGTATAAGAACAAGAAATACAGTCCTCAGTAGGAAGACAGTGATACTGGCTCTCACCCACCTCCCTGCTTTGTTCCCAGCCTTGGCACTCGCTCAGTTCAGTACAAAGGATGATTCCGGAAAAACCAGTGTGCTGTAAAAGATTTAGCGGTGAAAAAGAATCAGGCAAGCATATAAAGACCCTGGCCTGGGTTGAATAGTGTAGGATGGAGTCCTTAAATTAATTTCCTTCACATACACAGATTTTAGTCTTGACTAACATTAGAAAAATGGACGCAAATTAAGTATTATTGTCTCATCTGCCTATTATTTTTAGTCAATGGTAAGTGTAATCTTCCTTGAGAAGTCAAGTCATTTTATTGAGGTTAAATACATTTGTTGGTTTAGTCTATCATAAAAGTTTGTTCAGGAATCATGCAGGTTTTTTGGCACAAAATAAAAAGGTAGAATCAAGTTGAAGGATTGTTTTTACCAGAAATATGGCTACAAAATATGTATTTGTTGCTAGTGCAGTAAGCTAATAAGTACGTAGCTAACCTCGCTAGCACCTAAAAAGAAATGGTTGTGTATACATTTGTTATTTGGACAAACTTAACATTTTGTGGCAAATGCAAAACCTTTGTTTGTTGCAAGTGTTGCTTTAAAAAATGTCCTCACAACTTTATTTATATATGTTAGACTTGAATGGCTAATGTGAAAAAACTGCATAGCGACAAAGAGCTGTCTATTTAGCATGTAGTTAGCTGTTAGCTGTGTGTGGTTAGCAAACGGACATTGTACTCTCATTTCCTTCTCACCAAATGGGGCCGAAACATTGCTAAATACAAAACTTTTGTTCATTAACACATAATTAGTTATTTCTGTTGCCTCCCACTAAACTAAGCTAACAAAATACCGCACCAATCAGTTGGACGGCGCAAGTTTCAATAGTTTTTTTAGTTTTTTATTGTAAATTGGTTAATTTCCTGGACAAAATAAGACATTTTCACTGTTCTCCAACGCTCTTTTAAGGATAAGCCCAACGCTGTGAGCGTGTCGGAGCTGCATGAAGCGTTGTCTCTGAGCTCCATCATGGAGGAGAGGAGGCTGTTCCTCTTGGCTGCACAGCTGGGCTCTGACGGGGCCCTGAGGAACTCCTGCAGGGGCCTGGACACCTTCCAGGACCTGCTGCTCCAACTCGTCTGATCTCACCCACATGACCGAGCAGAGTGCTGGAGGGGATGAAAACAAAGGGATGGCTTCGACTAATTGTTCTGTCTTATTTTAGGCAGAAAATTAGGAAATAATAAAGTGACTGAGGCAATGAAATTACTGAAGATGGAGCACAATGCCTCCGCATTTTCCTCTTCATTTCAAAGCACCTTTGTTGGTTTTAGAACATCCTTCATCTCATCTCATCTTATAATTTTCTTTTCAACTCGATTTGTCTTAGTCATCGGAGAAGAGGAGGTGCAGAGGGAAGAGGACGAGGACAGAAGGATGAAGGTGTGTTCATGGAGTGACTCAGAACTTCACCTCCTGCTGAGGATGAGTCAGGCTTCTCATTAGTCTAAATGTCGCCCGGTAACAGGTTTATTTAAGCATGTAGATTGTACTGTATATAAACTGAAACATGTCAAGTCCATAGAAGCGGTTACAGATTTTGTCTGGTTTGCTGTTTTTGGAAAACCTGAAGTGTGTGCAGCAGAGAAGTCAGCTGAGCAAAACAGGTAATATTCTGGGTTGCCAGGTTGGAACCCCCGGGGACTAAAACTGCACCAGCTCAGTGAATTCATCAACTACAAGATACTCACAGACTTAAACTTCTCTGAATTGTATTAAGCTTTGGAAAAGCAGTTGGGTATTTTTCCTTAGATTTCAGTGAGTATCTACATTGTTTTACAACTCTCTTCATAATGTTATTTGGTTATGTTTTCAGTCCCAACAACACACCCACCACACTGCCAACACATATAAAATCAAAATACAGTATACGTTAAACTTCAAATTTCTTCATCAGATTAGATTTTAAACTATATTATATTATATATATATATCTATCTATCTATTATATATAGACATTATAAGGAAGCAAACAAGGTCAATGTTTTAATAAGAAAACTTTCACAATTAGTAGTGAAAGCTGTGTTTTTTTAAGGCTTTCAGAAGTGATCGTTAGCTTACCAGGCTAAGAGCTAAAACACGCTGAACCAGGCTATGCTCTGTCTTTATACAGACGTGCAGTCCCATCTTCCACAGTTATATCACTCTTTAGAAAACACTGAGACAGGACTAATTATCCAGTCAAACATACAGTACATTCATGAATGTATAAAAGCTGAATAAACATATTTATCTTTATTGATACTTGTACAAATGAACTGGAGTTAGCTAGATTTTAATTTCTAATGCTGTATGTGTGCAGCAATGTTTGCATCTGACGCACATTTTTTTTTTTATGAATGTGATGTTATACTGTAATTCTACAAAAATGTTGTTTTCACAGTAACTGAGAATTTTGTGGATCGGTGTCATACTTGATGTGCTTAATAAATGGAACTGATGATATGGATTCATGCATGTCTTTAGGTTTTGTTGTTCTCTCATCAGTTGCAGTTTTTTTAAATTACAATGTAGGCAAAGAATGTATAGGTTAATAAAAACTGTGATTCAACTATGATTTTTAGAGTCCAACATTTTTAACACTGACTATAATGTTTTATTTATTTTGTACTTGGGCTTGATTATGTCTAATTTCTCGTTTTTATGTTTGCATGTTGTTTACACTGGAATTTACCTCTAGTGCATATTACATTGAGATTCCTTAATCTCACCTGCACAACTTGCTTCTTTTATTTTGTTTTCTGCAGTTTTATGTTTTGATGTACAAACAAATAAAATGTTAAATCTAAAGGAGTCAAATTACGACGGTGCACTTTTTTAATATGTTTTGCTTGAATTTTAGAAGTACATCCAAAAAGAGAGTTGAGTCTGGTATTTAGCTTTTGTAAACTTAAAAGTCTCACTGAGATTAAGATCTCTTTTCTTTTGCATTGAATATTATGAAAGTACAAGTGGAAACAAGAAGACAGAATAAAAGAAGACATGCCAAAATAACAGCTATGTACTCAACCTATGAACACAGTATGTACACACTGTGTTCTCAAACAAGTTCTTCTATCTTTCCATTGATGTATTTAAAAGTAAAAAACAACATGATAACACGCACAGAAACCTTCCCTGTGTCTCTGCTGACTGAGCGCCTCAATGCAAACACTAACAGATAAAAATCTGAAGGCTTCTATACACTGACTGACCTTGTTTTTGTCGGGCAAAGATTCACAGCTGGTCGGACAGGAAGCGGTTTTATTGCTGAGACGTCACTCTGGCACCGGTACAGTGTCCACGCTGCAGGTGGCTATGACCACAGACATCATGGCTCAACGTGCTTGAAAATAAACAGCCTGCAGCTCAACATAATCTAATGGAATTAGAATAAAACATTTCATAAATTACTAATAATGTGAAGTGAAACCAGTTAAAATGAACATTTGGATTATAGGCAGCAGTTGACATTTAAAGGGCAACATGCTCATCTGCTGGTGGAGAACATTTTTGAAACATTACAATGATGGAAATGTGGTGGTTACATCATAGTTTTAAGTCCTTTCTTCAACAAAGTAGTTAGGTCCTCTGGCAAAGATGTTTATCATTTCATTCATAAATCATTCTCCAGTTTACATATAGTATCATCTCTGTGGGACAGAACCACAAGACCCTACCAAAATTCCAGAAATGTTCCAGATTACATTTGTGTATTTCTCTGTGTCATGACATCACTGCAAATGAGTAAACCTAAATTATTTTCAAAACTTAGATTAAGTTTAAATGAAATATTAAAAATGAGTCATAATATTGTATCTTTCCACACCAGGTGTTTTTAATTTGACGTGTTTTTTAGAGAAAATAAGGTAAATCCATTGAGTTTCAGGTTGAAAAAATGTTCTTGTATTCTTTTTCTGTGAACATTTTAAACGGGTCAATTTGACTCGAACGAGGGTTAAAACTGAGTGAAATGACCCAGTAGTATCATATTGGAAGCAAAAGCAAGAGCTGTTTGAATTTGCTAAATGCAAAAGAAAGGATGCTTTAATTCTTCTTTGCTGATTTACTTTGGCATAGGGTACACTAGACCTTCTCTAACCAAAGCAAAGGATATCTTGCTGTCCCACAATTCATTGGGCTTGAAGCGACACAGCACTCGGCCGCCATTAAGGGATGTACTTTTTTTGGCTGTGTGATCTTAGCACAAGAAAAAAATATGGGTGGTTTGCCTGAAAGGTGGAACAAAAGGGAAGAGCTAAGTTGTTAAGATGTGAGACTTGGCTTCACTTTCAACATTAGCTTTTGTAGATATTTGACTATGTGTTTAGGGGCCCATGCAATAGTTGACATATTTGACAATTACCAGTCTCTCTGGAATTCAGGTATTTAAAAACATCTATTGTACTGAATTGAGCTTTAGTGAAATGCACTATTTATTGGACTAGTATCAAACAAGAACTCCCCAAAAAAACGCCACAGTTGATGTGAAACATTGAGCAATCATTCCTCACATACCTCCAGTCTGAGTTTACTGATGGAGTTTCCTCCCCTGACTCCTCAACGTTCAGATGGTGTTTTGCTGATGGCCGAACAAGTTGTTCAGCGCAGCAACACTGTGAATGATTGACGAGGGCCGACAAAGTCAACGCAGCACAAACTATTGTCGTGCTGTTAACTTGTGCAGCAGATAATCAGAAACAACAACGCTAGACCGTGAAGATTTAGAGCTCAAGGTCCACACGCAGGAAAACACAGGATGTATCTTTGTTTACCATGTGACTTTGTGAAGCTGTTTAAGAAAATAAAATATTGGATGGTCAATTGGATTGAAGGTTTTGAAAAGTGTTTTCATATCAGTTATATCTTTCATTGTTACTATGTAGCTGTGGGAACAACCTCAACAAGGTCTACAGTTTACAGAGCACACAGAACAGAATGTACTTTTTAAAGAACAACATATAAACTGATAGAGAATTACAGAGAAAGCTATTCAGGGTACTTAACTATCTGCTTCCACCGTGTTTATTATTGACATCAAAACGTGAAATAAAAATTAGCCACGGTTGTTTACTTCACACTCATTAGCCATAAATGCAACAACATTTTCCAGATGATGAAGCATCTGTGTTGCTCTAAATGTCAAATTCATTTCGAGGAATAGATTCTGCTTGTTATTGCAACATGAGGGGGAATTCCTGGTAAAAATAACCCTGTTGTACCCACATTTAGCAGATTTGTGGGTAGAGGGTATTCCTAAACAGGGGCTAGTTTTTCCATCAACATGAAGCTTTGTCAGTGTGACATTGCCTAAACATGAAACATGTTGTTTGTTGGAAAACAAGGATTTGAAGGAGACATTCCTGAACTCTCTTACGGCAAAAAGGCTTGAAGATGTTGCTTTCTATCTGGGATTTTCAGGTTTATAAAAACTGGACAAAATGTTGACTGGTTAAATTGTTTACAGAACCTGCAGCTCTTTTTTTTTTAAAGTACATTATCACAAGAGGCAGGTTGATCTGTATCTCAGGGAAAGAAGCAGTTAGTAAGTGTATTACTTTGCATGCACCACAATGCTATTGCACAAGTGTTGGAGTGAGATATCTCCACACAGTGATGGATGCTAGTTTACTTCCACAAAAATGCTCAAAGCTGCAATAACACTTGAATATTTAAAAACACATTTAGAATGAATGCAGGTTTCTTTGGATTTTGGTTAAAGTAGCAGCACTATGAGCTGGATTACTTAATAGGTCTAGGGCTAAGAATACTTGAAAATACAACAATTTTTCATTTCTTTTAGACTAAAAAAGATTTTCAACCTCAATTTTTTTCCACAAAGGCTTACATTGATGTGTTAAAAAAAGATGCAATACATAATATTATGTATTTATAATGTATGATTTCTCCTGCAGGCTCTATTTTTATTTAAAGCATGAAGAGCAAACAAACTAAAAATAAGTGTATGCGCAGTAATTCCCAGTAATAGAATGGTACAATTAAAGTAAACAAGCATATCACCTCATTGACCTGGACTAATTCACTCTAACCAAAACTGATACAAATGCATTGAGACTGAGTCAAATGGTTATGAATGACTTTTTTTGTTTTAAAAAAAGATGGAGAAACATGTTTTTAAAGCTAAATATCCAGTGCAGTTAAAAACATGTTGCTGCAGAGAGCTTCAGACATCTGACACTCTCACAGAAGATCTAAAAAACCTCCTGTGTGAGGATCACCAAAACATCAGATAACTCTCCAGTGTGCATGAGAGGATACTGTTCATCCCACGGAAAGAAAAACACGTTACGAGATGAGATTTAGGGGTTTTAAATGACAATAAAAATACATCTCAGTCAATCACTTTATACAGTTAAAACACAGAGGTGAGATCAGGACTATATCCATGGAAACAGAATGGAAATTTTGAACAAGGAGGAAAGTAACAGAGAGATTCTTAACAAGACATAGAAGTAATACTTGTCTCCACTTCCTGTCACTGATGTTTTTCTGATTATTGGTGGTGTTATGAATTAATCTTCTGGTCTGCTTCTTTCCTGTTTGCACTCGACAGTCTCTCCAGAATGAGATCCTATAAAAAGGAGAATGATTTAAAGTCCAGAGAAAGGGTTTTATTTCCTCTACTGGTCCATGGGCTGTGGAGCGAGTGAGCTCATGAAGGCTTTGTAATGCTCGGAGTGGCAGCGCTGGTACTCGTTTAGTTTCCTCTTGATCTGTTTGGGTGTGTCCTGGTAGTAGTTCTTCTCGTCCTTGGCCATCTCCTGCAGAGATAACACAGAACAGGATGGTCACTTTGATTAAATATAAAACAAGATAAACTAAGATAGATCTTTATTGATCCCCTTTGGGAAATTCAGGGGTTATAGCAGCAACAGAGAAAGAATGAAATACACAATACAGATTGAAAATGGAGATACACATCTAAGCTACTGTTTGAATGAAGATATCACAATAACAAGGTAAAACACTGATCGGTTGAATCCACATACACGTAAATATATGTATGTGGAGAAGCATGTTTCTGTGTTTTGGACTGTTAGTGCAAACTGAGTTACGTTTTTGGTGCAAATTCAAGGTACATTTTCTCAAATTATTTTTAAGAAAGGGGAAGATTGAAAATGTACAATGCCCTGATGAAAAAATATTGACACATCTTTACTATTTTGGGATATTTAGAGTGGGGTAAAATTCTCAATGTTGGTTCTGAGGTCGGTGCAACAACAAAATGTAATGTTTTTGCTAAATCAAAAGGTGTTCAGTTTGTCAGGCTCAGATTTACATTTCCAGACTTTTAATGCCTACTGATCAAAGATTATGTTATTTTAAAAAGTGAAAAGTTAATTGTCCCTCATTTCCACAGTCAATTACAGGTAACGCTTTTTCTTTCCATGAAGTCAACACTTATTTTCCCAGATCTCTTCTCAGGTATGAACTACAGTAAAACCTTGAATCTGCTCAGTTTCGAATGATTTTGACTTGAGCGTGATGTGTTGATCACGATTCACATGAAAATACATTTTTAGAGGGCGGTTATATCATAAATGTGACAGTCATATGCAGGTGAATGACTCATCTTTCAGAGTTTAGTGTCAAGGATGAAATATTTTCTATGAAAGGATATTTTACTGCAGAAAACACACACACACACACACACACACACACACACACACACACACACACACACCCCCCTGTTATTGACTGATTGTGCCTTGGCATTTCTCCCAGCGATGACTAAGTCCCTTTAAAGCAACCGTTGAAAATCCATTTGAATGAGGCACTTTTTGATAAACACTCAAGTAATTAAAAGTTGTGCCCTTCCCTACTTTGAGCTTAACACAAAGAACAAAATATACCTCTGCTGGTTCTAAGCACGTCTTAGAACCTTGGCAACTGGCCCTCATATGTTAGCTGTCAAAGCGTCCTTGAACACAACATCAGGAAAAACTGTATTCCAGTTCCCAGCCATGCAGCCAAAGTCAAGACATGGAGAATGCAATATTGATGCCTTGTGTACAAAGTGCTTATAGCAAGTTAAATTATATGGAACTTATCTCGATGACAATGCTTTCCTACTCAAGTAACACACTTTGTAGATATCAAGGGTTTGAGTTTCAGCTTTCTAGCAAGCTAGGGTGATGTGTTAAAATCTCGGAATCTGGCTGCTGCCGCTTTGCCTGACTTGCTCCGCATTAAATGTAATTCCTACCGATAAAGGTGTAGTGTAGATAGAGTAGGTTGTCACACATACATACATGCATTTCATTAGTTGCATACTTTTAATGTTTCTCTTTCAACCCAGTTTTTTATCTCATTGTTAATCCAAACACTATGCTTTGGATTTAGGAGAAAGTTCGTCATGTTTTTGGATTGTCTGAGGTAAGTGCAATAACATGAATCTAATTTGAAAATGGACGTAGTTTCCATTTAATCTCCCCGGTAAATGTGGGTTTCTGTGGCTGTTCTTACCTTGAAGTTGTCCTTGTGTTCTCGGATCATGTACTGAACGTACTCGATCAGGTCGGAGGATAACGTCTTGGAGTCTTTCTGTAGACGGCTGGCTTCTTCCTCCAGCTCTGCAGAAATCAGGACGTTTTTGTTATTTCTTTATTCGGCTTGTAGATGTATACAGTCACAAAACAATGGTTATCTATCAACTGGCTGGAATATTCATTAGCCATTTGGCTGGTGGACAAAAACATACAAATACATTTTGCATCTCAGTCATAAAAATAAAAAATGAATTATTCAACAAAGTATAAAAAGCAGCATCATATTTCTGGAGGAATAAAAGTGATTCAGCACTGAAACCCAGAGCAGCTGCTACTGAAGGCTGACCTTTCTGAGCCTCTATGCAACGGTGCATAATAAAAACAAAACTCTGTAAGTGACGGCTCTGCTTTCATTCACACTGGTCCAATTAGGCTGAAACAGCATCACGTGTGTTCACAATTAAATGGAAAGACCCTTGCAGGTGGTGTGAAACAGCATTCATATAAAAGACAACTAGAAAGAAAAGAATTTCAGTGAATAACTGAAGGTCTCGACTTTAAGACAGCAATTCCTTACAGATTCACTGTTCACCGCAGTGAGAGATCACTTAGAGCTTTTTAGAAACATTACAACTGCATCAGCTGTGTTGCACTGGTTGGCACTGGGGCTGCAACTGATTATTGTTGAAGAGGCCCTGTGATGCTTTTGAGGTTTTCCCCGCTTTCCTGTAGTGTGTTATATAGGTTTTAGTGCATGTAAATGGACTGTAAAGGCTTAAATGTATGTCATTTTGGCTCCAACACATTGTACGTGATCGGCTAAGGGGAGGGACATCTCTAAACAGTTGGCAAATCACAACAGCGCCAGCCAACTAACCAATAAAGACCTGTTTGAACATTAAAACATGTCACAGTAGAGGTACCTGAAAATGAGCATAATAGGGGCCCCTTTAATATTTTTATTATTGATCAATTGAGATTTCTATAAAATGATGTGTTTAAATGTCTTGCTTTCTCCAAAACCAAAATATATTCAGTTTAATATTAAATCATTCTTCACATTTATCAGACTGACAATGCAGAATTAGAGGACGTATCTCTAATGCAAAACAAAGGCCTATTAGCAAAACATGGAGATTTGAAAATAGATCAAATGTAAAAAAATACCTCTTTAATTTTATTGATGAGGTCTTAAAAAGAAAGTACTTACGGTCGACAACGTAGGGCTTGGTCACGATTTCGCCAGGAGCATTTTTTTCTCTGTTTTCACGGATGAGCTACACAAGTAAACAGAAACACATCATGAAGGAAACAATGGACGCCATCAGCCACTGGGTTAACTTAGGATAAGGAACATGCGTCTTTTTCAGAGATCAGCCTTCCTCTTATGACATGTGTTTTTATTTCCATCCGTGATGCCATTTCAAGGAACAATACCATACCGGGAGACAGGAGGAGAGACCGTTAGTGAAGATTTGAGAACAAAAACATTGATAACTCCTACTTTCCCATATGACACATTTTCACTGAATGGCTCGGCTTGACTCACTCTGAAGAGTAGGCCATATTCTCTAGTTTGTGTTCCACTTCAGAGTAGGTGTGATCGCTGCATGAAACTGCAGTGAATCCTTTAACTAGTAACTAAACAAGGAACATAGACACTTGAAATGCAACCTGCGATGTATTTCACACAATCTAAACAGGTTTTATTCATGTTTGTTTCACAAAATCAATGGAATGATTAATGGTGAGTGTTTTTTAAAAGGAGATCTTTTTCTGGTTAAATCATCATACCCAACACTCTGTTGCGCCCTTCTGGCAGTAATGAAAACTATAGTACATGAACATACTTATATAATTACAGCCTTGTTTTATCAATTCTCCAAATTTAAATCCAGCAGCTACTGAGGGACTCTTGAGCAACACAATCATTCAGCCCCTGATTAACGGGAAAAAGAGAAGGATCGGCTTTTATCTGCCCACATTTGGCAACTAAAAATAGTCCTTCGATGATTTAAAAAGGCACCCTTTGCAGATGCAGAAATGCAGCTCTAAGCCATCTGCAGGTCATCCGCTGCATTTAAAAATGAAATAACTAATAGTCCTTTTTGGCATGATTGCATACGGATACACCAGTTCATAGTTGCTTGTAAAACTGATGTCGTTTTCAGATACGAGACATTAAACTATGACAAAGAAAAACAATTATAGTAGGAAACCTAATTTAAATCCTATTGTTTGTTTGCATGTTTTGATCCTTCATACAGACCGCCAGATATACCTTCAAAATGACTGTGGTGTAAAGGGGGTTAAACATTGTTTCTTATACTGTTTTTAGGGGTCGGATTAACCAGGCAGATTAAAAGGAATAGTAACAAAGAAGGTGCCATGTTTGTTGTGTATAGAACAAAACCTAGCTAAATATAGTGCTGGAAAATAGCAGAGTGGCACAGTCATTTTTCTGATCACTAGACTATGTAGAACTGAGTTATTCTTAATATAATATTGTAATACAATTGTAAAATATTGTAATCACAGCAAACAAAAAGGATGGATAAAATGGGAAACAATTAGCAGAAGCTTTGAAAGTGGTAACACGGAGAGAAGTCCCATTGATGTAAACAGGTTTTATATTAATTAAAACTGTTTAAGTGTTTTATTTATATTCATTAAGTTGTTTATTGTGTTGCACAGGTGATCATTTATTATTTGTTACAAAGGTGAATGTGTCAATCAATAGGGAATCGATTTCAGGTAAAGTTGCACAGCCCTAGTCTGAATCTACCGGATTCTTTCTTGAAGATTAGAAAAACAATAAGTGCTCTGAATCGGAACCTGGGTAAATCAAACTACAGGGACCATACAACCAAATGAGTTACTTACACTCTTCTTCTGTATTGGTAGCGAGCGGTTTGGATCAAAAGCCAGACCCATGTCCTGCAAGTTCCTGGACGTTGACTTATGGTCGTCCCATGCATTTCGAATCTGTGAACTGATTGAAAGGACGATTTAGAAAAACGATGACAAGCATCAGTGTTTATAAAGGTGCAAGCCAGAACAAATCTGAAGATCAATCGAGATGGAAATGTACATGTGTGTGGTTCTGTTAAATACATCTGTAGTTCTAAATCTAATCCACTAGTAAATGTAATTTCCAGTGATTCATCTATAAATCAGGGGATTTATAAAAAAGGATCAAATCTGTTTGAAACCTATTTCCTATATTTCAAATTTATTTTATTTTCCACTCAACTATATTCCAAAAGGGAAATATCTGTAAGTATATCATTATCATATTTTTAGATGCATGTATTTCACTTAAATGCTTGTATGATATGATGCAGTACTTTACTACTATCACCCAAGCAGTAAAACATGTATCTAAAAACAGAGTAATATAGTATTCTCTAATAATATAACACTTCAAGGATCTATCAGTGACCTGATTTCAACAGCATAATACATATTTATTTTAGCACTTTGTCCACCACTGTATAAAAGCTGAAATACGAACAAGCAGAGTGTAAATCTCTCAGATAAAAATCACACATGGGCTACTGTGAGCTAGTATTAGCTAACATGCTAACGTATCTTACTTTTCTATCCTCGGTTTGCATTTCTTCATATGTTGTTTCTTCATTTTCTTCCGGTCTAGGTTGTAATTGAACTTCTTTCTTTTCCCCGACTTCTTGGCTTTCGGCATGTTTGCAGTTTTTTCTCTGATTTACAGAAGAGCAGAGTTGTGTTGGTGCTGAGCTGAAGAAGCAACGTGTAGAAACCGGAACTGCGTCGTTGTTTTGTTCCGATCACGTGGCCAAAAACTACGTACCATTTTCACCTTCGACCTTTTTTATTTTATTTGAATCTTTTTACTTTATAACATTGATAATAGATATTACATTTGATAAATTAAAATGATAAAGTTTCGAGTTGTTTTATTAACTTAATTTATTAAAGTTTCTCTCAGGCACTGTCAAAAGTCAAGTCAAAATTGTCAAAAAATAATATTTATTATAACATGGCCTTCTCATCATGTAAACAAGATGCTGCTATATCTGAGAGGTAATTGTCTTTCTCTTTGTTTTGCAACTCGTAAGTATTGACTTTGTATACCTTACTTAATTCACAAATTAAAACAAATATATACAGACAAACAAATAAAGTAAATACAAACATATAACATAACACATATTTAGAAAAACATACCTTTTTTAAAAACAAAAACAAACAAGACGCAACAGAAAACTTTAAAAAGTATGATAAATCTTATCACTTTATTTACTTTAGTTGACGCCTGAGGAGGGGCAGCAAAACCTGCAGTTTAAGCTTTTATCCTCTAGATGTCAGTCTGGGTCAGAAAAAATCTCACAAAAAAACAGATTCATATTCACCTCAGTTAGATGTTTTTGAACTGACAGTAGCAGAGTCAACTGAACACCAGGGCCCAAATCTTTCAAACTACTATATATGAAAGATTTAAGTACAAATGATTTGTGTTTACCACACGAATTCTTCACATTTCTTTTATGGTTCTCTTAAGCTTATTATAGTTCTTCTTTGTCCTTGCTTTGTCTGCAACATGAATGTTGGAATTGTGGTAATCATCCACACTTTTCATATTCAAAATCGTATTATATATTTCCTTTAAGGTACAAACAAACTGTTCACCCTCATGATTTCTTGTTGTCTCTATTTCAGGCAATTTTCTATAAGTTCATCCCTATTTCTTATTGTTATACTTCAGATTGTTAGTAAGTGTGTCTGTAACGTAAATTGTTACAGAACCTTAGAGAAATACATACAATACCACATCCTAAACAGTGGCTTTGCACACAAACACATCACTGAGATTGGCGATATTATAATTAAACATTTGAAAATTTAATTTGAAATGAAAAAGTAGTTCGTAGTTCTCTACATACTGGCTTGAGTTAAAGGCCTTGCAGTCTTTGAACTGTAATGCTGTAAATAGGAATTTTAGTCCTGAAAGTATACTATGAAAGCCAGTGAAGCCATCACTGTGAGGCTGATCAATAACTTCATAACTCAATCAACCCTTTGGCCAGAGCTTCTATCGTTATCTTGCTCCACAAAACAGTGAGACTCTTTTTTAATGTATAATGCACCATGACTCTGCCATTGATCTGTGCAGGGAAATCCACTTTCTGCAGATGGAGATGAGCCACAAAGAGCAGCAGTTCTGGAGTCAGTAATATATTATATTGATTTTTTTAAATTGTAACTGTGCATCAATTCTTGACAACCAGAGGCATCACAGCCTGTTAGGAGGAATTGGATTTCATTCATAGTCTTCATTATAATATTGTCACTGTAAAATATATTTACGCAATAATTAACACTTATACCCTTTATAAGCTATGTTGTAATATTTAAGGCTAGACTAGAATAAAGTATTAATACCACACAGTAAAACTACTAACTTTGTAAAAGTAAAAGTACTGAGGTACGATACGGCAATTGTACTTAAAGTATTAGGAGTAAAAGTACTCATTGAGAAAACTGTAAAATATTTTTGAACAAAATCCAATAGGATTTTTTGTCAACCCATGCATGGTTCAAGTTATGTTGGATGGTTTATTTGCTACCAAATAATCATATTTTAAAAATTGTTTAAAAGTATTGGGTTTCAAATCTGAATTTATAAACTTATAACAAAATCCAGTAACTTCAAAAGACAGTGGTTGAGTAAATGTACTTTACTTTCCAACACTGCCTCTTTTTAAGTTTGTTTTCTATTAAAGAAACCCCCCCCCCCCCCCTTTTTTTAAAGCGAGACAAATTAAAAACGACGCAGAAATAATCAGCAGAGTGAGACGTCTGTGTTTCTTCCTCCTGTTTGACAGCAGCTCCGGGGCGGAGACAGGGAGGAGGAGGAGGAGAAAGAGGCGGAGGAAGAGGAAGAGGAGGAGCAGCGCGAACTGCTACCGGACAGGACTGTGCGGAAAGCAGAAACTGGAGGCTTGAAATCTTTCTCCTTGGCTGGGCGGAGGAAGGAGGTGGTAGACGGTGTTTTAAGGGAGGATAAAACTGAGATTGGAGACCTGGAGCTCCATCTGACAGCATCAACATGGAGCTGGAGAACATCGTGGCCAACACGGTGCTGCTGAAGGCACGGGAAGGTAAGGATGGAGATGTTTGACAGCCCCTCTCTCCCCGCTACATCCACAGTAAAAGTCTTGGTAGATGGGGATGTCAAGCTTGCAAGATATACTGTAATATGCATTAACTGATACACGGGTTGTCAGTGTATGCAGAATTAAAGAGTGGGTGGTAGGGACCTGTGCAACATTTTCGGTTTCCTGGTGCAATGAACACAGTTGTTACGAATGGGTGCTTTCAATTTCCTTGTTTTTGTAGAATAGGTTTTGTCGTGATTCCGATTATATGTACAAGGAACATGGAGCATATGAGGTCCAGAAGGGGTTGCAAGTGTGAAAAGCGACACATCGGGTTTCCTTTGCTGATGTTGCAGCATCGTCCTGTCCTTTGCGAAACAGGATGTTGAGGCAGAGCAGATGCAAGGGTTTGTACTCATGTGTGCACATTCTGCTGTTCTATTCATTAGAGCCACGTCTTGGCTATGCATTCTAGATTTTTGAAACCTGTGTTTTGCAGAGTTCTTGCCACCTTCTACTTCTTCTCCGCTACAATTCAGAGGTTAATCGTGTACTTTTACTCCACTACATTTATTTTGTACCTGTTGTTACTTGGCAGATATAGATCAGTGATTACCAATATGATCAACACTGTAATAAAGCTTAATTATGCCTGGATTAAATTCACATGCTACACAGCAGTAAATAAAGTAATACAAAATAGTACCACCTTTACCAGCTTTGACAACACTGTAATGCTTAAATAATTATGATCTAATCATTAATGTGAAATTAGTCAATCTGGAAAATTAGTATACTTTCACTTGTGGTACACTATTTTTACATGCCAACACGTTTGTACTTTTACTTGAACAACTTTGTGAATGCAGGGCTTTTCCTTTAAACATAGTATTCCTAAACCTTCTTTTTTTTTTTTTTTTAAATACAATATCTTCTTCCACCTCTGGTGTTCTGTGTTTAAACCCTCATGTTAATTAGGCTGTTCTTGGCTATGCATTCCAGATTTCGGAATCTGTGTGTTGTAGGTTTCCTAAATTACGAACCTCTAGGTGGTCAGGTATGTCTAAAATGCAAATGTTCCTGAACAGATTGTTTTTGTATTTGAAACTGGAGACAAAGGTTGCAGTGACTTTATGCCAAATAATCCTAATGCCATCTGCAGAGGGTCATGACAAGATGAGTTTTGTGATCACTAACACCGGTTTATCTGCTCAATTCAGCTCTTCCTTAGTGCTTCAGTAAGAGGCAAGGTGTCAAGCCTCTGTTACAGCAGCATTCTGCCAATGAGCAAGGCAACAGGAGCAGACAGGCCTCGACCTCTGGCTTCCCTGGAGCCTTGACAGTATGTTATTTAATATTTGCAGAACAAAGAGCTTAATATAATCATGATTTATTGCCTTAACAGACTGTGTTTGATGCAGGTATAATACGACACAAATGTAGTATTTCAAGAAAGTATAAGTATTACGCAGCGTATTCAACGGCTTCAAAAACACCCACCTCAGAGCACGAGGTGTTTTTATTTACTTAGAAAACTTTTTTTAAGACTGTACACTTTGTATTCAAGCTTATAAAAGGGTCATTCAACACTTGCTACAACTTTCAAATTGATCATATAACACTGACAACTGTATGTAATTAAGTAAGTAATCACTATGCGATTTTGAATTTGTAAAGAAATCCTGCAAAAAAACTGTTGTCATCATCATAGAAATAAACTTAAAACTGCTACAAACTTGAGGTTTGAAAAACGGGGGCATTTAGGAGCATTACAATTAAAGGCCGTACTGTATGTTGCATTAGTGAAATTGTAGGATCCACTGTTGTAGTTGCAGAATGGTGTTGCAAAGATTAAGATCATCTACATTAGCATAGCAGCGTGTAGTATTGTTACATGAGCAATACTACAATGGTAACTTATTTACAAATAAAGGTCCTGCAATCAGAATCTTACTCATGTAAAGAAGAAAGGCATTCACATGACACTTACCTGTAATTCACTTCAGTTCAACTTGATCAAAGTACAATACTAAATTGCTAAAGTCCTCCTTTTAACTACAATTTGCTTCCACTTCACATTATCGCTGAGTATTTTCCAAAGAAAGTTCATTTCTGTAAGCATTTGAAATGGAATTGCAGTTGCCTGAAAGTCTCTTTAAAGCCATCGGCCATTTGCATATCTATACTGATTAAAAACTGACTTCATCATTAGACCAAGTTCTTTCTCTTGGTGGAATTGTTCATGTTTTTAATGTGAATAGTCATTTTTAAAAAGTAGCCCTTACTTCTTGGATCAACTAAGTTTGCAGGAATTTGTGGAAGAAGGAAAAAAGGGAAGTCCGCAAAACAAAGAAATGGGCCTATAGAATTGGAACAAAGGTGTTTAGGATGGTGTCAAAGTTTTAGGGTGGAGTTTTCCTTTAAAGCAACCAACATTAGGCAACTTCCTATGTGCATGGATCTAAGTGGCAGGAAGAGAGGAAACAAAAGTTGGAAATTCAATGAGCAAAAACCAGTGTTGCACCAGGGTTACACCAGTGTTACACACACAAGTACAGCAAAGGGATCAAACTTATAACCTATCCTTTCTCTGGATAGAGTGCTCACATTTAGCTGTATTTTGTCCATATTTCAGTCTGTGTGCAGGGACATGTTCATAGCCGTCAAAGTTTCTTATTTTGTCCTGTTCTTTACAGTTTCTTTTGTTGTATTTGCCCATTTAACTCTAACGAAACAGTTTATCCTGGTTTTCCAGCTACAGAAATTCCGATTGCTTATCAAATATGACCTTATGAACTTCACAACAACAATTGTATACCTGCAGACACTGCTCAGGGCAGAAAAAACCCATCCTCAGTCTATTCTTAAATAAAAATGCAATTTAATCTATATTCTGATTTACATTTAATATTCTCCAAGAGATACTGCCATTTAAAGATCAATCATTAGCAAAAGTAAAAGTGAAGTTGTTGACCACCATCATCGCTATTGAGCCCTTTGTTACAATAGAGTTGCTGTTTTGTTTTGTATGCCATGATGATCGATATGCGGTGCTGGTAGTTTTTCCAATGCCACATTTGAAATATATTAAGAAATAGCTTTGCAAATGTTTGTAAGGAGGAAATGCATTAAACTTCTGTAAGAATTTGTCGATTAATTAGTTGGTAGATCAAACCTTTTGATAATCTGATTAGTCAATTTTCAATCGAAAATCCCAAACAGGTAATGGTTCTTGCTTCTCTAATGTGAAATGTTAAAATTATTACCAGTCTTACATTACAGAAGACTGAACCTCTTTTGTCAGTTGATTACAAAATAAAAAAATCCCTTCAGGCTCTGGCAAATTATAGTGTCACTTTTTTATGATGTTTTACAGACAAAACAACATTCAACACATTTGTCAGGCCTTAAGGACACACACCATGTGCTTCAGTAACACTGAATGAAAACCAAACTTGTTTCTTTCCAAAGAAAAAACTCCAGAGGGAATTTTTCAGCATTGATGCTCTAGCTGGAAAAAATTGATGAAACAGTTGAACTGTTGTTCAGGACACACATTTGTAGAAAAGAGGTCATTTAAAAAAGGAACAGATGTGTTTATCTTTATTTTGGTGTGACATGGTCTTTATTTGGTGGTAGGAATGTTATCTCATGTCAGGCTGAACTTTAGTGTCTTGGATACCGTTTCATTTTGATTCAATGTCCTTCCTCTAGTTCAAAACTAAATAATTGTAGGGTCAAACATCTTTCACCCTATGCAGATGTGGGATATCTTCCTCTATGATTACAAACAAATTGGCCTGTTTTCACTCTAATTGCCTATGTTAATCATTATGTGGAGAATCAGTGTTTCAATGTCTTCCTGTCTCACTGCCATGCTGTTTGTCTTGATTTACAATTCCACTAATGCACACAACGGACATTGGGGATCTCTGTTATCAATCAGCTTATTGGTTATTCTGAGGCTGATATTATCTTCTGTTTCCTGGACACAGACAAAACATCTTGTTTGCATCGTATCTATGACAATTCATTTTTTAGTAGCAGCTGTGGGGCAGTATTTGAATAGCAAATCCTGGAGCGTGGTATTGACTTTTCTTGTTGTCAGAACACACAGTGGGTTGGTGTATTCACACCAACCCACTGTTATCACTTCATACATTGACTATTTAGTTTGATCCTGGAGCATTGCTTAGGGCAATCAATCCCCCATACATTTCACAGCATCGCCATCTTTAACCTTCAAAAACTGATATTGCCTCTTTAAAGAGTGACGTCTGACTGTCCAGCTGCCGAAATCCAGATGAAAGGAGCTGATAAAAAATCTACATGCATCTGATTTGTCTTTAATTTTCACTACACTCCCAGCCACCAATTTTATGAGCAGCAAGTATTTAAAAATAACTTTTTGCCCCAAATTTTGCCTTCCAAGCAACATAAAGTCAAGCTCCAGACTCCTGAATAAACAATCTCATCTTACACTCAGTGTTTTTTATGTTGGGATGCAGAAATAATAACTCTAATTAACATATGTCGGAAGTCTTTTTGAAGAACATAAGGAAACGTAATGGCTGATATCAGTGAGATCATCGATGTCAGAACAGGTCCAGTGTCTTGTTAAGTCTGGTAGCATGTTACGTCTTGGTAAAGGTCCCTCAAAGTCATTTTCAGTGAATACAATTAGTGAGGGGCCCTATTATGCTTTTTTGGGGATGTCCCTTTCCTGTAGTATGTTATTTTATGTTTTTGTGCATGTAAATGGTCTGCACTAAACGCTAAAATCCCAAAGTTCCCTCCAGAGTGAGTTTCTCTCCCACACACTTCCCCCCCACCTGACTGAATTGCCTCCAGACTCCTTGCCTTGATATCTGTTTAATTTGACTTGAGTGGTAAACCAAACCTGTTTGTTCGACAGGAGGTGGCGGGAACAGAAAAGGAAAAAGCAAGAAATGGAAGCAGCTGCTGCAGTTTCCCCACATAAGTTTGTGTGAAGAGCTGCGACAAACCACAGGTAAGATACTGATGTCTTCCCCAGTCTTACAGGGGAGAGTTCTAATCTTGTTTCAAATGAAAGTCTTTGTTGTCTTCTATGTGTTAAATTAGTCCGAAGCCTTTGAAAAAGATTCAAACAAGTCCTATGGATGGATCATTCTTCCTAGCCGACAGTATAATGAAATTTAAATCCAATTCATATAACAAAATGATACATATATTGGAAGTGTTTATAAAAAAATGGTCACACAACCTTGTCATTACCTGAAAAGAGCAAAGCCTACACAAACACATGGAAAGCAACACTTAAGTACGTCATTCACACACATAGGACAAAATCACTCAAATTTAGAAGTAGAAAAAACCTGAGTTTAAAGAGATTTAAAAATGACAAAGAGGGAGAGATTTGAGCCAATTTATGGAAAGAACATTATCGAATTAAAGGCTGGTAACTGAGCTTTACTGTTCCCTAAGGAATTACATATCAAGTTATATTGTAAGACATATTATTCCTGACTGTTCTGTTGAGGGAATTTCCCAGCTAGTCCCGCAGACTGGGGCTATAAATATACAATTTACTCCAGGACACTCTATGTATAGCTTTACGTTATAACTCAACTTATGCAATGCTGTGCATTATTCCCCCAGTGTGTGTAGTGTCAAAACATACACAGCAGCCTTTGTAATTGAAAGAGCAAATCAGCAGCCAAGGGGCATTATTTCAAATGTAGACATGGTGGCCTTGATGTTTAAACACCTCAGAAAACTTAAACAGAATCAGCTTTATTGGCCAAGTTTGTGTACACATAAACAATTTTGACTTGGTATTGTGTTGCCAATATTGAAAATATTAATAAGTTAAAGAACAGTGAATTTAAAATATATATCATTTACAGGTGCACTTATTGTTACAGGTACATTTTTCCTTACATTATGTGACTGATAGATACTTTACTGGTAAGTTTTCCAGTATTTCTTTACCTATTACATTTCACTGAGTTTATATGAACAACGTTGTACAGTGGTGGCCTAATGATGCTGTACAAAAGCAGACATCTATTGCTTGATATCGATGTTATTGCAGCAACTATACAGTTAATCCCCGGGCGCTGCACAATAGCTGCCCACTGCTCCTAGTACTAGGATGGGTTAAATGCAGAGGACCAATTTCACTGTGTGTGATCTGCTGTGTGCATGTATGTGACTAATAAAGAGGGTTTCATCCTCCGATTCTAATTTAGAAAGCGGAAAAAATGGATAATACACACATACATAAATACATAATTCTACACATTCCTTTATTTGTGCCCGTAAAGAGCAATATCTGGCTAGTTCAGAGTCAGGCTAGCTCATTTATGCTAATCTCAGCTAACTAGCAACTTGAGTGTGGTATCAATCTTCCTGTTGTACTCCATAAAGCAGATACGCATAGCCTTCCTTACAGCAGCTAAGAAAACAATACCACCATCTGACTTGATTCAAAACATAAAACTTAATTGAATAACCACTTACTAGCAGAATAGCTAATGCTAGCTGGCTTGTTTCAGATATCCTGCCAGGTGGGGCTGGTCATTTTTTATTCATGCTCAACTTTGTTGCAAATACCCTTGCGCAAGTCCTTAAAAAATGTCATGCTTTTTGCTTAAAGAAATTATAAATCCCCTCCAAACTCAACTTCCTTGTAAAGGCAGAATTAAGCTGAACAACATTTTTAGCCCATCAGAATCTAATTAAATATATATTTCATAATAAACCCAACTCAAGAATACTCAAACCAACAGTTAAAGTTACTATATATGAATATATGTAATGTATCCATGAATTCATTTTATGATTTGTCTTTTATTTTTATTTCTACAACTGTTGTGCTACTTTTGGTTTGACTAATCGGAACAGAGTGTAGATTGTTTTGTAATTGTTAGGCTTCCTGTCCAATACGCAGGCAAAGAGCATTGTTGTAGCTTCTCTTTTTCTTTTCACATTTTCCTTTGATTTTCTATAAAACCTTAAGATGTTGTTGGGACACTCAGCTGATTTGTCATGAGAGTACACCGAGCTGATCAGCTACAACTACATTTTAGCAGTCATACTTACATTCTTGTATTAGTTCAGAGTCAAGTAAAATCTGTCCTTACTTGACTCTTTTCTATATCAAGCAGATCACTGATCCAGTTCAGAAAAGTTACAAGCGTGAAATCTCTTAATGCATGCAGGCAGAAAAAAGTCTTGCTCAAGTAGTGCCACAGAGGAAACTGTGGCATGTGCAGAAAGAGGAAGCAGACGGATGTTTTTGCTGTTTTAGCTTGCATTATTGTTACTTTCATTTTAGGGATGGGAGGAAATGCAGGTTGAGACGTAGGAAAGTTTGGCTGGTGTAGAAAAATGATCAAATTTAAAGGGAGTTTGAACTTCAGTTCTTGTTGTTTTTTAGTTAGCAGACCAAAAGTTATCTCCCAACTGCGAGTCAAAAATCCATTTATCATCTTGATTGTATGTCAGAGTTTGTTATGTTGCTAAATTAACTTGGGAACATCCTCAGCCTCGTGCACAACTGTGGTTTGTGTAGATTGGCTCCATTGATTATGGAGAGTCATGCTAAATATAATTAGAGTCAAAACAAGTTGTAGATATATCTGCAACTATTTTGGAAATCAGTTAAGCATTTGAACCATTTCTTCAAGCAAAAATGGCAAGCTTCAAGCATGTGATATGAGATCATTTTCTGGTTGTGTTTGTTTGTTTGAAACAATAATTTGAATTTGTGTTTCAGACTGTTGAACAGATAAGTGGCCACACATCAAAATGTTTGACTCGATTAAAGAGAGATACTATTATTATTTTTTTATGCGTGTCAGGTGACTTCTTTATCTACCCTAACTTCATTTATGAAAAGCAAAACTTTCTATTAATGCCTTTAATTTCATGAAAGACATGTTGTTATGAAAGAAAAAGAGCTTTTCCTATGGTTTTATTCAGCCGTTGGGTTTCTGTCATGAAGTTCTTTGCTATTTTTTAAATCAGGTGCACAAACAGATTTTTGGGACTTTTCGCTCCTTATGTTATAGCTTTGTGCAGATCATAAGATGGAGTTCTATAATGGATGTACATACGTGTGATAAACTAGAGCCGTAATAAGCTGCAGCATGGGAACCTTTGAATTATTTCAGCAAAGCCAGCCGCAGCATGCATGATGATGAAAAGAAATAAATAGAAAGCATGACATGTCATTAAGCTGCAACTTTATCCAAAGCAACTTATGGTTGCCCAAGGACACTTTGACATGTTGACTTTTCTACGGACTTTTCTATTTTGTATGACATTGGATCACAACTATAGGTACACTTCTAAAAAAGGAATCACAATCGAAATCCTAAAAATGGGGCACATGGACATTTGTATCATCTATTTCGGCCCTGTGTGTGGTTAACAATAGCAACATGTGATGTCAGTGTGATGTGAAATATGACCTCTATTAACATGTTTATAGTGCAGTTCCTATCCATGGGCTGAGTGTTTGTGTACGGAGTCTGTGTGACTGCATACATCCATACATGGCAGTCAGGCCTTCCAGAGTAAACACACACAGGCCACATTGTTAGGATCCATTAAACAAGAAGCATCAAGGCTGATGGCGACCTGTGATATAACTTATACAGCCTTGAAGCGCAGTGTGGCAACAGACAGTCTGCTCCAGGATCATGACTAGGAGCCACACGACTTAATGTATGTACCTTGAGTATGTGTTGGAGCTACAACACCAATAAGTCACATTAAACTGGAAAAGTACAATTAACATTTTAATTTTAAACCTGGTTCTACTTTGAGTACCTGCTGGCTAAAGCAGACGAGGAAAATAACTACCTTCATTTACCCAATTACTGCAGAGCATACACAAGAAATTAACATGAAACATACATTTTTAGCCTCTAATTTTGCGACATTGCTCTAAAATATAATTATCATAAACATGTTAGGGTTTTCAAAGTTGTCTTGTGCGCCGGATGTGGCTACTAACCTTTGAAAGATAAGGTTGAACTTTTACTTCCCGAATAAAAAGATTTGTATGATGCCATCAGGCTGACAGGAAGGCTGGTTGTCTCTAGAATCAGTTATTGTTTTGCAATACCCTCATTCCTCAACGAACTCCTTGTATGTAAAAGTTACAGTATTTCTGTTCTATTTTTCATGAAGGCACAGTAACTGCCATTCACTGTGCAACTTGACAAATGAATTAACCTTGTAACCTTGTTAGGACATGTAATGTTATTAGCATTTAAAAAAGTTACGTAGCCCACTTATGGAAAAAAGGGTAATTGCGGCCTCTGATGAGGTTAATAGCAATCAAAAGGAACTAAACTGGACTTGATAAAGCTTTTAAAAATAATTATAAACTAATGCAGGAAAACCAGAGACCCCCCCCCCCCCCCCTTGCAGACAGGTGTTCACCGCTTTATATCTAATTTCCTACATTCGTTCAAATAACATAGTCATGCAACAGCATATTAGAAAAAAACACCATGACCATTGTGTGTTAGGTCATTGTGTGCTTTTGACGCTTTGTCAGTTCCTTGTATTCTATTATTATATTCAGATGTGAATGCTAATGCTAAATATCCTGTATGCTGTATTATATTTGGCTGAAGCAGTTTGTGCTTACTTAATGGACAGCGGCATTAATTCTTTCTTCAGACAGGAGGACCTTATGTTAGAGCAGCTTATCTCCAGAAAGGTCCTATGGAAATAAAAGCTTTGATTTAAATAAGTTCAGTCGAAAACATGCCGTCCCTCAGACTGTGACACAGAGAGACAGGAAGTTCAGCTGCACAAAACCACAGCTGTGAAAAGCTAATGTCACAGTTAGAGGAGCAGACAAAATACTGTACAATGTTAAGAAAACGATAAAGTAAAAAGTAGAAAATTAAGTGTGAGAGTAAGAAATGGAAATAAGATGTACAAATATACTGTATGTATAAAGACAGTTGTGACAGTTTGTGTAAAACCAGAACAAAGAGATGAGTGGGAGGCAGTCTCAAGAAAGACATTCAGGAAACTGTTAACTTCCTTTTATGTGACTAAAAGGTTGTTATCCTCTTTTTTTCTGTGTCACTGTCTTGTCTCATATTGTCACATACAATTCAGGCAATATTCAACATTACTATCTTGCACTTATGAGTTATGTTTTTTATAATGCAAACACAGTGATCAAAGCTTTGTTTAACTTTTAAAGACTTTTTGTTCTGTTCACACAATGCTCTTGACTAAGCTATCCCATACAGATCAGATCATTCCACACACACACACACATGCGCACACATACACACACACACACACACACACACACACACACACACACACACACACACACACACACACACACACACACACACACACACACACACACACACACACACACCCTAACCCTCCTTTAAGCAAGAGTAGAAAAAGCACTGTCTGATAATACTCTGTTACAGTCAAACATCCTTAATTCAAATGTTACTGTTAAGTAATAGAGCAGTTGATTATCAGAAAAAAAAAAATCTAAATCAAAAGAAATGAATGGAAACTGGAATGTACAGATATCCAGGTCCACACTGGCCTAAAGTAAAGTTTTGAAATTTCCACCAAATTTGAACCTTCTTGAAAAAAACATGATCGCTTCATGAGAATGTTTATTTTTGAAGCAACTAATAACAGCCTAAGCCATTAATATTGGTTCAGTTTTGGGAATTTGGATGCAGTTGAAAAGACAGCTAGGAATCTATCAAACTTAATTTGGCTTGAAAACTCCAATGTCACAGATGTGATCACATTTTTTCAGCATGGCTAAATTGTAGTTTACAACCTTGTGTGGCTTTAGGCACTGCAGTGCTTTAAGCTAAGTAGCAGTATCCATTCATATATACTGGAATCCACCGTAGAAATCCATACAAAATGTCATGGTAATCAATTTAATAGTTGTTGAGATATTTTAGTCAAAACTAAAGTGATGGTCTGACCATTAATGCCCGAGCAAAAAACAACAACAAAGCAATCCTTTTCAGCATGGAGCGAATAGTGGGAATTCACCACACAATGTTGGCTTGTTTACTCCTATCTTACTTTATTCTATAAAGAGATAAGCAGCGAGGTGCAGAGTCCTTGATCCGGTATGAAACCCGTGGCATCATACATTTTGTGCAGGGACCTTGAGGCCTGCAGGGCCGTCTGGAGGCCTGACAGAGGCTTCTTTGTGTGCACTCTCTGTGTGTCGATGTACGGCATGTTCTGTACAGTCCCGGGCTCCTTTCATGTACATCACACCTCCAGTGATCTATTGAGAAAGTCCACTGATCCACGGCCACATAATGAAAAATTTCCAGAACTGGGGGATGTTCCATTTCACACATGAGTAGCCAAGCAGCTTTTTGAAGCTAATTTTTGCAGTTTTTCATACTGTAGGATATAATGGATTCGGATATAATGTATATAAACAGGCATTGTTTACTGTCCATTAAAACCATGGAACAACCTGATTGCCCTTTAGATATCCCACTCTACTTTCTGGTGACAACCAGATTTTTTTTTTTCCAGCAGTTATCTTTATTGGTCTTTTTGCCTTTGGCTCCCATTTACTTCACACTGTCCTGCTCTGTGCAATTTGCAGCATGACTGGAAAGTGTGTTAGGGCAGAGACGAGCGATAATCAGAGTAGAACAGAGGACAACAAAGAGGACGTACTGTAGCAGCGAAACAGAAGCGTGATAAGTAGAACTCATAAAGCGGAGCATCAGTTTCCATCAATCCCCTTGTCAGTGATTGGAAGTGAGTCAGCAAACTGGTAAGAACACAAAAAATGCCAAACAATTAAAGGGACACTCCACCCAAGTTGTGCAAGGAGGGTGTGACCATATGATGCTATTCATTCCGTTTGACCTGGCCTGAAAGTCAGGATATCTCCGCTTTCGTTATATTTTAACCATATTTAACAATATGTCTCTTAAAAGTCCCACAAATTCATGAAATCGCAAAGACTTCACATCAAATGTCTTCTTCAATCAGTTAACACATCCATTTAAAGTTGTCAATTCCGATTTATAATCAGTGATAGTGCCATTTATTAGATTTTTTAAAAAGCATTGCTCAATAAATCAAGTTCTTGCTATTGTAACTTTAAGATGTGACAAAGATGGCATTGGACATACCTTGTTGATGATTTCTAAACCAACCATTGACATATTTTGACATTTAGCGAGTTTGTTTTACACCCGATGTCAGTAGTAAGCCAGGTCACTGCATTAAGGTCTGCATGAAACAAAATGATGTTTATGTCATTCGTTTATTTAGTCGTACAATGTTCAAGTCATAAAATAATGTTTCCTTTTTCAATTTACACATTTGGTTAACTGGCATTCATGAGCTGTTACCAAATGTCCCGCACATTGAATTATCTGACAGCGGAAACAAATAAAATAAAAAAAACTAAATAGTAAGTTGGGTTGTATCATAGCTTGAGAAACCAGCTATAGTCTCTCACTTACCACAAATTTAAAATATATATAATTATGTCCAAAGTCGAAACAATTGAAAATCATCTTCAAATATCCATTTTACACTTTAGAGACAGAAGCTTGAACAAAAACAGCAAATTTTGACGTTTAGCTTTATAGAGAAATGCTTTTATTGTCCTGATGAGGTTTTTAATGCATTATGATTTACTTGTTTGTCAAAAGCACACAGAGTGACACGAGACACATTCAAACTGTAAGAGTTGCAATGCAAAATATGAAGGGCAAACAATCATAAAAAACACAAAAAAGAATGGCGCAGTGCAAATAATGGAGGCGGAAGACGTGAATGTAAACAATGCAGGTTTAAATATATTCAAAAAGTGGCGTTGCAAATTCAAATTTACATGTTGCAAATATTTACTGAGAGAGGAAATGAACTTGATACATGGGATTTGTTTTAGTGTGAGACACTGAATGTAAACTGAAAAATGTTTGTCTAGAAGTCAACTCCACAGAGTACACATAAATATCTTGAAGTTAAACATAACAAAGGGCAAGCAGCTTCTCCTCGCCACAAAGCCTTAACCAGATTTGTCTTTGATTAGCACGTTTAACTCAGGTGCTAGCAGTTGTGTTTAGAGATAGAGACAAAAATCAACTATACAGTAATTTGTTAGTTTATAATCCCATTGTTGTGGAATGTTTCTTCTCTTCTTCGAGTTTGGACTTGCCTTTAATCATTGTGCGAAATCCCTTAGAGACTCTGTTTTTGACGTTGGTTTGAGCAGATGAAAAGGTTTTGACTTGCTGATCATTTAGCCTTTTTTCTGTCCTCTCCTCTCTTAACGATCACACTGACCTCCCTTCTCTTTGTTGAATCACAAATCCCTGAACACATTTGTTTGTTCATGAAGCTTCCTGAGTCGTTTTGCATCCACATGAGTCACAGATGCAAATCAACATTTCCTTGGTGTTGTTTTTGTCCTGGGCTCAGATGGGCATATGAACTCAAACAGCCCCAGATACTGTATCTATCTGAAAACCCCCCAGGAAAGTAAAGTCGGCTACTAATAATCATTGAAATAACTATTATACCATCATTTATTAAGTGCCTGCTGCACAGTGAAATGTGCAAACAACATGTCATGTTACCAAACTAAACCAGTAATTGCCAGAACATTTTAAATCCAAATGTTAACCCATTGAAAAACGTATCCATACACCAGGTTGCCTTAAGCATTTCTTTAAGCACTATGTACCATGAAAACAGCTACAATTGGTTAATTATGTTTTGATAAATCTACTTTAAATAATACATCTATTTTATTTTCTCTACTGTGACACTTTCCATGCGTGTATTTCAAAAAGCTCTTGAATTATCTCATAGTCCTTTAGTTTATCGTTAGAATAACCAAAACTGATGTGCCTTTTTCTGTGTGTTTGTTTTGTGTTTTTTATGCGTGTTCATTATATAATCTTTTCAGCCGTTATTTTTTAAATTCTTTATTTAACTGAAATTATTCTATAAGCCATTTCCTTTACAATCACATCAACAGAACACATGTATGTATTGTGCCTGGGAAAATTTTAACTAAACGACAACTCAATAATTGCATTAATCATTAAATACAGTATGTTGTTTTTGCTGTGTGATTTAGGGCCACTGCTAATTTTCCTGGAAGGTAAATAGGCCTGATATAATATATGTAACATGTTTTCTTAGGACTATTATAAATGTTCCTTTTTTATTCCTCCACTATAATACCCTGCATCAAATGTTGGTGGTTGATGGAAAGTTGCAGGAATGCATGTTTTACTTTGACACATTTTGATTAGAACTTATTTTTATATTAAGATCTTATCTATGTCTCGCAGAAAAGGACTACTGCAGCCTCTGTGAGCGGCAGCCTATTGGACGCTTTTTGTTCCGGCAGTTCTGCGAGACCCGACCCGAACTGAGGCGCTGCGTCAAGTTCCTGGATGCTGTGGTAAGTGTGTGTGTGTGTGTGTGTGTGTGTGTGTGTGTGTGTGAGAGAGGGAATGTTTGTGTGGTTCCTGGAAGTGTGTATGTTTGTGTTGGAGAGTTTAGGAGTTTTGTCTCAGATGCCCTTTTCCATGACTACTAGTGTGGATAAACAAAAGGGCTGAAGTGTGTGTGTGTGTGTGTGTGTGTGTGTGTGTGTGTGTGTGTGTGTGTGTGTGTGTGTGTGTGTGTGTGTGTGTGTGTGTGTGTGTGTGTGTGTGTGTGTGTGTGTGTGTGTGTGTGTGTGTGTGTGTGTGAGAGAGAAAGGGGTCTCAAGGACGTTTTTCTTTCTTCCTTGAAACGCTTCTCGATTCCTGTTAATGAATGGAGGGGGGATGTGGGTGTTTACTCCTACTCTTCCCACCTAAAAATCTTCCTCAGTTTTTATGCTGTGGTGAGAATGGGGGGCAGGCAGGTGTCAAATACAAAAATATGAGGATGAGGGTAAGGGGTGGATAAATGATGGCACATGATTAGTTTCGTGAATTATAAAGTAAAAACATATGCAAAAAACGTCCTTAAGGTCACAACTTTAATAAAAAGACACGCAGACTTAGTAAAGTGTCACTCGCAAAAAAAGATCTCTTATCAGTGTTTTACAACATAACCGAAGCTGTAAATATTTGTTTTCTTTTCATTGTTCATTTTGTGAAACATGAATACTGTTTGTGCAGTACTGGCGTCGTTAAGATTGAAATACTATTCCGACATATTATTAACTAATATCCAAATAATATAATTATAACACACAAAGGCAGGAAACCTCCTTATGGTTAAAAGTTGTTTACCTAAATAAAAAGGTCAGCAGGAAATGAATATTAAAATATTCACAAGGATTCATATACAGGTATTTGTATTTGTATTAGCCAAAATGTTGAGATTAATCACTCATCTGTTAATCATAAATCTTCTTATGAAAGCACGTTCTGTCACATAATAAGGAAACTTTTTTTTAATAAAAAGGTTTTAAATGTAATTTAATTCATCTCGTAATGTCTTGGAGGGACACAGATAAAATACACAAACATAAAATGTGATATATCTGTATGGGTAGATACCTTTCCATTCAGGTGAGTATGGAAATATGAATATGTTTGTGAATTGTGTGAACTGACCCTTTAAAGCACTGTAAGCTGGTGAGCTGGTTCTCATGTAGGAAGTGCAATTATCCTTAAGCGCCTTCAACACACTTTGTTTAGAGTGAGGAGGAGGAAGTTTAATATCGGTTTAATGAAATACAGGAACTCTTGACTCCTGGAAAGAAAACTGCGTCACTGTGTCAACCTTTCTTACACACACACACACACGCTCGCAAACGCACACGCGCGCACACACACACACACACACACACACACACACACACACACACACACACACACACACACACACATTTGACCTCCTCTGTCACAGTGAACAGCTAGCTGCTCGCTCTGCTTACTTGAGGAATGTTACAGTCACACTCTTGTTTTATTCCCTACGGAGTGTGTGTGTGTGTGTGTGTGTGTGTGTGTGTGTGTGTGTGTGTGTGTGTGTGTGTGTGTGTGTGTGTGTGTGTGTGTGTGTGTGTGTGTGTGTGTGTGTGTGTGTGTGTGTGTGTGTGTCTGTGGGTGGTCTAAGTTATTCCTTTTTTATTGCAGAGATGATAAATAATGACATGGTTTCCTCTTTCACTCTTGTGGGCAGACTCAAGATAGTTGTACTTTTTCTGAATGTTTCTACTTTTGCTAATTTGTTACACTTCCAAACAGCCTTAATGAGTTACTTTGAGGAACCACATTTACAAGCTGCAATATTAATGTGATGAACTCAGTAATGCAACTGTCATTATAATCCAATCATATAATATTGTTCTAAAAATGTGACATTCTGCATAATGAGAACTTTTGTACTTTAAGTGTATTTTATTACAAATACTTTTACTTGGTGACACCCAAATGTATCTCAGCACTACTCCCTCCTCCCAGCTCCCCTTCAGTCCCTTGTCAACTGCCTGCATGAAATAAAAACCTGGATGTCATCAAATTTCCTCAAGCCCAACAGCAAGAAAACAGAGCTCATGGTTGTGGCACCCAAGGCAATGCTTTGGAAGGTTGGTGACTTCATCCTTGAGGTTGACGGCAGCTCCATCTCCCCATCTCCTTAAGTCTGCAACCTGGGTGTACTCTTCAACTCCACCCTTTCCTTCCATTTCCACATCAAGTCCCTCACCAAATCTGCTTTTTTCCATCTAAGGAACATTGGCAGACTCCGTTGCCACACAGAGTCTGTTGCAGAAACACTAGTTCAAGCATTTGTCACCTCCTGCTTGGACTACTGCAATGGTGTCCTGTTCAGGGTTCCCAGCAAAATCCTGGACAGGCTCCAGTATGTACAAAACTCTGCTGCCAGGGTAGTGACACACACAAACCTGTGGCAGCACATTACTCCCACCCTCATCCACCTCCACTGGCTCCGGTCAAGTCCCGCATTTCGTGCAAGATCATCCTCCTCCTCACCTACAAGTCCCTCCATGCCCATGTCCCCACACTACTTATCAGACCTCCTCCGCCCACAAGGCCCTCCCCGGAGACTGAAGTCTTCCGACTCTGGCCTGCTTGCCACCTCCCGCAACAACCTGCGAACCTTCGGGGACAGAGCTTTCAGTGTGGCAGCTCCCAACCTCTGGAACTCTCTCCCTGCAGTGATCCGCAACATCCCCACTCTTGAAGACTTTAAAGGGCCCTTAAGTCCCACCTATGCAAAAACCTTCGGCCTCTAGTTTATTTGTTGTCTTTGTTTGTTTCACTGTTTGTCTTACTGTTTTTTCAGTGTTTTGTACCTCATGTAAAGCAACTTTGGGTCCCCTTCAAGGCGCTATATAAATTAATATTAACTTGTAAAAAGTGGATTTTTAAACTGTAGTATTGTTCTTTTTACTTAGGTATTATATTCTCATACTCATCAATCCTGTGCATCGTTTCTAAGTGCTTCAGCAGAACTGCTGTTTCATGTTTTACTCATGAGATGCATTAAGGTGCAGACGCTGCTGTATTACATCAATTAGGACATAATGTTGCCATTTACAACACAAGATGCAATATACTTGTCATTTTGTCAATTATTTGTAAACAAGACAGCATCTACAGCCACATGCATGCTCGCAATCACAATGCTAACATCAATTGGGCAGCTACAATGTGTATCATCACAGTTTAGCATGTTAGCATACTACATTAACTTATGGGCACTAAACACAAAGTACAAGTAATGCACATTGGCATGAAATTGAATACGACAAACTAAATATTTGACCTGATGATGGAGATAGAGGGAAAGAGCAGAAGATAAATAAAGTTATTTGAAATTCATCTTTAAATGTGAACCTCATTGTGGCTTTAAGGGAAAGATCAGAGGATGAGCAAAATCCTTAGGATATATTTTCTGAGTTTTGCACCAAATGATCCAGCAGATGTAAAAATACTTACTGAATAAGGCTTTGACCTGCGGGTGGTCTTACGCACAATTTCATGGGACTTTAAATACCATTAGGCTTTATGCTCTGGGGTCCATCCAAAATGTATCTTGAAACCCCCTGTTTTCTACCAGATGTCTCTGGAAAAAAAAGCATTTGGAGGATAGAAAGCACTTAATGTATTTCTGGTAAAGTTTCACTGAGATTTTGTTATTCAATGTAGAAGGCAGTCCTTTCTGAAGCCACTAATTAAACGACTGTTTTTCTGCATTAAGGACATTTCAAAACGTTGAAATTTAAAGAAAAAGCAAATTCTATTAATGGTGGATTGGCTATTTAAAAAATGCAGGTTTTTGCATGTTGTCCCAGTGATTGTGGCGATTATTTCGAACCAATACGTGGCCCATAGTGTTTCAACTCAACCTTTAAGTATCGGCTTAGCTTGCTTGAATCACCAGCTAGAGTGCTATTCATAAGTATTGCTGATAAAAAGAAAACAAAAAAACATTGGGGTTGTGTTGAGTCAAGCCATAACATGCAGAGAACTGCGGCATTGGGCTTTTTATAATACCCGATTGAAGAAACACATAAAGAAGATACTGAAGATAACGCGCTAGCCTAGCAGCATTAATGCTACAAACAACCCATAACGCATCACTCTCTGTAGGAGAATATATAACATTGGTTCAGCTTCCTTTTGAAATAATCTATTGTTGTGAACACATACAGTCCTTCTTGGTCATACATTAAATCCTGAAACAAAATATCTTCTATTATTAATATTATGACAGAAAATGCCAACGCTTGATCATCTCTGCTAGCGTGGCTAAAAAGTAAAAGCTTTGAATTCATTTTGAGCTTCAAATACTATTAAAAAAATATTATTCATCATTAAAATTCATATTATCATTCAAGCGCTGGAGGTTGCCTTTGTGTCTCTGATGTGTGAAATGATGTCAATACAGTAATTGGTGGAGGTTGATGAAGACTTCGTCTATCTGTCAGTCTATCGGAGAAAAAGGCAGCAAGGCTCCAGTCTGACTGACCAGCTGATTTAGCTTTACAGCTCTTAGTCGTCCAGCGGATACGACTCGCATACGGAGCAATTATGTTGCATTTTACCCCACGACCGCTTACCGTCTCTTCCCTGAGAACGAGCATGAGATGGAGAGGGAAAATGAGATTTGAACCGTCTCCACTGTCACTTAGCATTAGTATACAGGCTCTCGCTGTGAGAGGGCAGAGGAAGCACTTTGGAATTTTCCAGTCAGGCTCACTTTACTGCAAGTCATTCAGAGGGATGGGTGATGTGAGGGGGAGTAGATACAATCAGTCCATGTACTGCAAGGTGGGGAACAGGCCTCGTAACACTTCAATCAAACCTTAAATGGGGTTTTCTGAAGAAAAGGACCTTCAGTGAACACACAGGGAGCTGGTAGCACAGCTGACCAATCATTCAATGTTATAGTTTATTGACTGTCAGGACATTATAATCATGGTAAGACCTGATAGCATCATTATTGTACAAAATGTCAAAAAATACAAACATAACATGTGATTGACTATTTTTATGAAGCGGCAACAGCTGAGACTCAAGGCCTTTTTTATTTTTGGGTTACATTTATTTAATTTGGCACACACATCCTATCGGACTCGAGGATGAACTGAATAGATTTTGAGGGTCAAAGGTCAAGGTCACTGTGACCTGTTGTCCGTCCCATTCTTGCAAACTGAATGAATTCCTTGAAAGGGAATAGTTTTTAATTTGGTAAACAAATCCTCTTAAACTGATTTGATTTTGGTGGACAAACGTCAAAGGTTTGTGACATCACGAGAACATGGTAAGCCAAATCTGAAGAAGTCAAACGTTAATTGTGACAATTTCTCACAAATTTGTCATAATATAAAATGATGCATTGATGACATTTTGGACAGACAAGTATGTTAACTGCAACATGACTTGTTGGTGGGGGATAACAATGGCAATAATTCAAGTATTTTCATAAACTCTAGAATCAGAGTAACTGTGAGGTGATTAGGAGGAGCCAACGATCACCTCTAGCTTCTCTACTCATTTAGCCTCTCTGTTTTTTCTTGCAGGCGGAGTACGAGGTGACTCCAGATGAGAAGAGGAAGGAGTCCGGTCAGGAATTAGTCGACAAATACTTCAACCCAAAGGTAGATGCTGCTTTGAAGGACCTCTCTCAATTTTTATGTTTATATGGGAATAGCTATTCAATACCAACTGTGTATACTTTTAAAATTATTGGTGTGACATGACTAATAGGTAAGAAACATTTAGATTGATTTCGAACTTCCTAGACTGCCCTGGCTACTTTATAAACATCCACAATTCTGTTTTGACATAACAGTTATATTACCGTGTCATTAAGACAAGAAAGTCACTCGGAGGGCGCATACCTCCACCGAGGCAAATCCACTCTTATTGGTTCATCTATGGCCCATTCTACATCCTTACACCAATTAACATGGTCAGTTGTTATGACCTAATCCTTTGAGAAACGGAAAACAAACAAACTGAGACAACATAATCTCCTTAGCAGAGTTCAAAATGAACTATAAGTTGAACGCCTTAAAGCAAAGTGACAATGCACAGTAATTAACATTATTATTAATGTGGCAGAATTTTTTAAATTGACACTTCATGTCTGCACTCCAATGATTCCCCTTGTATTTCCGGATGAAGTTAGTCTATCTCTGCTTCAGTTTTTCACCTGCTTCTTTTTTATCTGAGTGCATACAAGTCAGAGCCTGCAGAGTGACGAAGATAATAATCTATTCCGCACCATCGTAAACCCAGTTTATCCAGCTTTCCTCTGTGAGTGCACTGTCAGGGGTTGAGTCATGGTGTTCACCTGGACTTAATGTGTTCTTTGCGGTGCAGTCAGAGGACCATGTGCCTGAGGTGGAAGACGCCATGATGGCTCAGTGCACCGAGAGGCTGCAACAGGAGGCCTGCAAAGAGCTCTTCAAGGACTGTACCAAGTAAGATCACAGGGAGGGGGGCTCATCTGCACAGACAGAAAATCTTGACGCAATCCATGTTAGGTCAGAACTGTCAAGCCTTGGTCTCACTTCTGAAAATGTTACTGTTTTAAAGGACTTTTCATTCCTTGATTACACACGAAATACACCCATATGTTTTTTTTTTTGTTTTTTTTACATAAAAAGGGTTTAATATTCACCACCATTCAGTGTAAAGAAACCTCAGACCATAACGTAAAGAGCTCTCAAAAATGTATTGAGCCGTTAAATTAATATATACAATATGCAATGACATCATTTTATGTTGCCTTTAATGGTTCCACATGAAGGGTCTTTGTTGCACTGATAATGCAGAATTACATCTCAAAAAACTCTCCAATAAATGATTTATTATTGAACTTGTTACACATAATTACAACTCAGTGTAAAGTTTTCTCAGTCTAAATCAAATGACTGTTACTACAAGTGTGAAAGTGACCCTAAGCCATGTTAAAATGTTAACAGAGACAAAAAGTTGGCTTTAAAACAGATACAACTAAATAAAGTTATGTGTATTAGAGTAACCTAGCAAAACACTGATTTATTTGGGAAAATGCATGAATTAAGATGCAGGTAGCTGTAGACAAAGTCTTAAAAAGTCAAAGAATTTAACCAAAGTGAATCATGGAATAAAACAGGTTATATCCAGGTCAGTCTCATTTACTAAAACATTTATTCTCCTGTCTATGTGAGAGGTATCTGTTCTCTGGACAATAAAGAAATCGTGTGATAAAGCCACATTTATTATTCAAAGCACATCAAAACAAGTGCTGCTAAAGTCTAAAAAACATTAAGGTCACAAGGCTCAATTCCAAGTAATGAATCAGTGTGGTTTTAAAAGTAAAATCTCTTTTAGTTGTTGTTTGATGAAGAGTTAGATTATTTGTGACTCGTGTCTGATATGAGTCCAATTCATTAAATTTTTGGACTTTGTGGATATCCCAGCATTTACGAACATGTCAAACAAACGTAATGAGCGCTAAAGAAAAGCCTAGGTTTTGCCTTAAATAAGTCTAAGAAAGTCGCACAAATACAAGAAACAAAATCCACGACAGGGCATCTTTAGGCCTTTGTAATCTGTTTTTGCTTTGGAGATCTATACTATCAGCATTTCTTAAATGAGGAAGTTCAGTTCAGAAAGGTTAAAAGTACTGAACATGTTGGCTGTTACTAATAGTTGGAAACATTCAGCTGTGAATGTTAAAATGACATTTAAATGACTCATGGAAATAAGAAGTTGCATTATGTGAAGTAAATCAACATTCAGTATAAACATATAAACAGAAATGGAAACATTCTAATAAAAGAGTTGTTTTCTGCTAAAGAAGAGTTTATTGTTCATTCCATAAACAACACGTTGGGTAACATCTTCGATCGGCTCTGTTCATACCTGTTGTGAAGTGAAAGGCATTTTACTGCTCTGCACAGTATCAACACTACAAATCTAACCTTTCAGTTTATGTCTGCTAAGAATGTTAAAGAAAAGTCTTGTGATGTTCTTAAGCTTTAATTATTTTAAAAGTCTCTCGTGAAATTCCCCTTAACCTAACATTTCATATGTAACCCTTTTGCCCTTTTGACTAAATATGTGCAATTTGAAACCGTTGTTCAAAGTAGGAATATAGGAATGTGAAAAAAATGAATCACAGTTTGATTAAACCTGAGTTTCTTATGCCACAATTTGATTTAAAATGAGTTTGATTTAATATTAAAGCAATACAAGTGTTAGTTGTTTTTATTTTTCTCTCAGGGTTGTGCACAGTGTTGCAAAATCCTGCCAGTTACACACTAACTCTAATGATTAAATTTCAATCATTTGCCAAATGCTTTCTCTTCTCTTTACTTGCTCCAAAGCATTGTAGTTAACACCTTTTTGTAATTGAAAGTTACCTGCTGACTTTTTTTTTGTGTGTGTGTTTGTTACCCCAGATTGATCCACGACTACCTGAGCGTGGCTCCCTTCGCTGACTACCTCGACAGCATGTATTACAATAGGTTCCTCCAGTGGAAATGGCTTGAGAGGTAAAGTGTGTTATCACTGACAGAAATAACCTTCTCAAAAATTACTTCTACTGCTGTTTCTTCCTATCATGTACATCAGCAAAATGCATAATTTCATTAACACACGCAACTTAAAATCTCACCTGGGCTCATTACTAGGCTCCGTTGTTCCTACCTTCCGCCTCAGTACATGTAGCAACACGCTCAGCCGTGGTTGCCTCACACCTTACTCTCCCCTGTGTCTTAATTTCCTCTGAATTACGGGGGTGAGAACTAACGCAACGCAGAGTGGTATCACGGTTACAAATTACAGGACAGTAGTTATAAATTGCTCAAGACTTTCAGAGCAATAAAGGTGTTACGGTTCTACTGTTACAGAGAAAACCTCAGAATGTTTTTTTAGTGTAATTATGAGTCGAGTATTGCAGGAGGTACCCTAGGTAAATCTGGTGTCACAGTAAAGAACACTCATTTAGGTTAAAACCACTGAAGATTCCTTAAGTGACAATCTATTTCTAAAAGTAAACAAATAAGTCATTGCAAGCTCTAAACAGTGTGAAAGATGCCCCAGATTGTAGTCTGGCTGTGTGATACTGACAAAATGAACTACAATAACAACAGTGCATCTTTCTTGCTGTTGGCTGATCCATTGAATCCAACAACAAACACACAATTGAAATATATTTTCAAATGGCTTCAACACAAAGTCATAAGAGCATATTCTATGCTTGTGTCTTTCCTCTAAAATACTGTTTCGTCACACAGTAGGACTGCCAATTAAGCATTAGATTATATTGGATGGTTCCCCTGTAGCCAAAAACTTGATCCAGTTATATGACTTACATTAAAATACTAGGATCTGAATGTGAACTGATGTGATTGAGAGCAGAATAAATCTGTCATTACAATAATGGCTGTTATGAGTGTTGTCAGGTTTGTTTATAGATATAGAAAGTTTGTCTTAGGCTCAAAGAACCCTGATGGTTCCCAGACTCAACTTTAAAACCTCCCTGATGCTGTAAACATGCTCTCTATCCCTCAGTGCAGGAGTGTTTAAACTGGGATTTTTAAAGGATCAGCTGAAACAACCGAAAAAGTCCCCATCCCTGAATAAATACAATAGATATGGCCAGGATCAACAATGTGACCAGATAAAGACCTTCTAAGAAACCCAAAGAAGAATGTCTAGAAAGTGAAAAACAAAGCAAGGATTGAGACAGATGTTTGTCTGTGTGCCCTTCAGGGACAGTGTCAGCTTCTTTCTTCATTATTTCCAGCAGAATTAAGACTGTTCCTTCCAGCCCCTCGAGCTAATATCAAATAAAACAAAAACAAATATCTGGCAGGTCAGCTTTACAGGAACTGTGTAAAGTTGACAATGTTGAGTTTTATGGGAGTTTTCACAAACTTCAGTGTGTGTAATCTTTTTAATAAAAGGAGCCCTATCAAGCTTTTTGGGTTTCCCTTTCCTGTACTGTGTTTTAGTGCATGTAAATGGTCTGCAAAGGCTAAAATATCAAAGTTCCCTCCAGAGGTAGTTTCTGTTCTCTCACACACTCCCCCTCGACGCCTGAAAAGCCTCCATTGGAATCCTTAGTTTACTCCCGTAACATAACTGACATCGCACTTGTATTGGCTAGCGCTCCAAGACATTGTTTGTGATAGGCTAAGGGGCGTGACATCTCTAAGCTGTTGACCAATCCCAACAGAGCCAGCCAGCTAACCAATCAGAGCAGACTGGACTGTGGTTTCAGACAGAGGGTTAAAAAGTGTGCCGCAGCACAGGCAGTATGAGAAAAATAAAGAGCTTTTTGAACACATGTCACAGTAGAGGTACAAAATACAACTAGGGGACCAAAAAATGTGCATTAGAGGGCTCCTTTAAAGCCTTTATATTTCTGGCAAAAAGGTATTGCAAATGAAGTGACTTCAGAGTAGAGCTGTGAGTGTTTGAAGCATTGCCATTAAAACAACAGACACATTTATAAAATGTTCTCTATTCAGCAGGCAGGAGGCTATATTTATTTATCATGCAAGCAGCTAACTCTCTTTAAGATGTCTCCTGTTGCTAGGTGAGTCCAAAACATATTGTTTCCTAGCAACAGCAGGATCCACACCTCACTAGCACATGCATAGTGCTGTTGTTGTAGACAAATGGACAGAAAGGATGCAAATCAACTGAAAATATGCCTCGTTCAAATTTATTTTTTAATGCTAATCACTCTTCAGATTAGTATCTTCACTTCCTGCTTCCTTTGACATTTATGAAATGATATCATGTTCACAGAACATTTGAATATTATTGCAATAAAACTTTCTAATGCTTGTAAGTATTGTTCCGTAGAAGAACTTGAGATAAATACTAAGCTTAGGTGTTGAATTGACCTGACAAACGTTTGTTTAATATACCTGAAGTCTTAAATAAACCCTCTATTTAGGTTTTAAGAATTGTGAGCAGAAAAAGAAGACAACTTCGTAAGAATTAGGAAAGTAGACTGGCTTATAGATATCACTGCTTTTTGCCGCCAGGAACAAAAAACAGTTTAAACACACATGCTGATAGTCTCCACACTAGAGCATTGACTGGCCAATTTATGGGATTGAAATACCCACAGACTGATGGGCTGACTGCAAAGGGCTGGGTAATGTTGATTTGAGGCAGCTGCATGCAATAGTGCAGTAGGGCCCAAATTCAATCCGAGCTCTACACCCGCTGCAGTCACAATGTTGATAGGTGGCAGATACCTAACCCCAAATTGACCCCCAATAGCCAACATTGTGTGAATGGGTATGAATAGTGGAATTCTTACTTGTATATGTGAATGAAAAAGAGTAAAAAGCATAGTATTGAGTTGTTTTAGATGTCGGCCATTGGGAGGTCTGAAGAACTGCATGTTGCACAGCCATAAAATTACAATATAAAAACATGCAAACATACCATACAGTCAAATTGACTGAATTGAGTACGTGTTCCCTAGCAGAGACTTGAACTGTACTGCTCACCTCAAACGTCCAAATTCATTACGTTTGCATCTGTTTAAAAGACCACTTAGGAAGACAGTGGGTCAATACAGGCCTGAATACGAGACTGCACAAACCAATACCAATTATTGAAAAACCCAGTGTAAAAACAAGCGGATCACCACCCTCGCAGGACTTAATAAGCACTAAATGACTCATTCTGTTAATAATTAATGAGTCCATTTAATTTACCTGCTTCAATAACCAAAGTGTCCAGGGACATTCATTGGTGCTGCTGCTCATTAGCAGCTTCATTAATCCATCCACTGATGACTAACTGCACACTCAAAAACTGTTTTTAAGATCACTGATGAAACACTGAGCTTTAATGGTAGCTACCAGTCACACAAGGTCATAATTGTTTTTTATACACTTCCTCAGCATTCAAATTTACATTGACCTCAAAACACCTCTTTTCCCCTTAACATCTATTTCAAATGATGTCCCATAAACTCACTGGCCTGAATATCCACGAACTGAAAGCTTTAAAAGTTGCTTCGTTATCCATTCCACATCCGCCGATGCTTTTAAATAAACAATTCAGGGGTCCTTTTTACCACAACGTCACTTAACACCAAAATATTTATGATGCCCCAAGAAGTATCCACATTCTGCATTTGCACATTTTTGTTAAATAACTTTATTTTAATAACGTAATGTTACCTTACTTGCTTACATGTGTTGCAGTCCTTGTTCATATGAGTTTCTGTTTGTGTTCAACAGGCAACCAGTGACGAAAAATACATTCCGACAGTACAGAGTTTTAGGGAAAGGAGGCTTTGGAGAGGTGAGTGCATTCAATGTACAACTTTAAAGGGGCCCTCTTATGCTGTTTGAGGTTGTCCCTTTCCTGTAGTGTGTTTACGCAAAACACAAGGAAGAGGAAATTATCTTATTGAACAAATAATAAATATATAAAAAAGAAAAGGGTAAAGGTTAGAGATAGGCTGGGATTTATAAACAAGTCTTTTAAGTATAAAGTACTGTAATTAAGTCAGTACCATACACTTATATATTGAAAGGATTCAAAGAAAGTGTAAATGCGGGACAAATAAACGTTTATTCCTCAGTAAATTATGCCGGCTCCTTCTGGACGAGTTGCCAATAAGTTGCATCACCCCTCAGTTCGAAAAGGAAGAGACTTTACAAGAGTTTTACATTTCTATTAACAAGACAAACATTGGGGAGAAAAAATAAAGTGTTAAATGACACAACATCTGGAGACGGGGTCCACAGCTTTACTCTATTTATTTAGGATGTGGATTAGTAGAGCCCAAAAAAAGGTTTGATGATGATAATGTGATGTCCATATAGTTTTATATATAACTATAAAACAATTACCAGTAAAAGAAGTTAAGCTATTGGGCTTTTTGTAATCCACACACATATCTGAATAAGTAGACATTTCACAAAAATAACTTAAGACAGTAACTCAACTGCCTTTACTTCAGTTTTATCATCCATATCAACATCATATCTAAAGGTATGAGTAATATTTTGAGTAAGACAAGAAAGGCAGTATTTTCCCTCCTGGAAATCCTGTTGCTTAACTGCATCTTTTGACTGCATCTAGGAGTTTCAGTACCAATTCAGTTTTATCTTTTAGTCATTCAACTTAATGGAGGCTCAATAGTTATTTTCTTATCAAAGGTCAGTGTGTGCAATGAATACAGAGTATTATAACAACACCGGTTGTTATTTTAAACTATTTTGGGTACAAAGAAAGAGGACAGTTTAGAATTGGATGAGAAAAAGAAAGATAAGGGTTAGAGATAGTTTAGATATCACTGAAATCCTGCGGTTAAAGCATGCCACTTTCTCTAACAAGTCGCTCATTTTTACATCCCGAGGTGCCATCCTGTGTTACCTTATGATCCGATCATTTACAATTACAGTTCTGTTTGGGGTCAGAAATGAGAAGTCACAAGATGGGCCTGTTTTTATTCAGAGGGTCTATTATATATTTTGTTGCTGCAGCTTTTTATATGTATAAATAGAAATAACAGTATCTTGTTTTCTGGTCTGTCCTCCCCCTTCCTCCTTTTTTACGCTGCAGGTGTGTGCATGCCAGGTACGGGCCACGGGCAAAATGTATGCTTGTAAGAAACTGGAGAAGAAGAGAATAAAGAAAAGGAAAGGAGAGTCCATGGCGCTCAATGAGAAACAGATCCTCGAGAAAGTCAACAGCAGATTTGTAGTAAGCATCGCATTTTATTATCATTTCCTTTTGGACCTCAATTGTTTTTTACAGGCAAGTCACCCCCAAAACGTATCGGTTCCATTTTTTATTTAAAATGTGTGGCTCAGAAACTTACGACAATTTCCTTGTTGGGTATTATTTTCAGTGACGGAGATTTTTGTTTTTCTCAAAATGAGACAACTGAAACTCTTCACATAGTTCCTCCTGACCTTACTTTCTGTGTGCGTCAATGGGACGGGATGTCTGCAAAATTAAAAACTGCAGTAATTAAAAGACAACACAGACGTTTGGACTGGTTTGATTCTTCGCCAGGCGACCTTTGTTCAGCTTATTTAGTTTTGACTCAATTGACTGCACCGGGCTCCCGGGGCCGAGGAGTCCCTCAAGGGTCAACGTGGATTCAATGCAAAAACACACAAACAGCTTCATTAAAGAACTTCATTTTTAAGAGGTTTTGGCAGCAGGTTGCATTTTTAGTTGTGGGGCCGTGCACATAAGGGTGCAGGTCAGCCTCTTAAACATAGTTTTAAGGAAAAATACTCCAGGACATATTTGAGATGTAAATATTACTTTAATGCACTTTAATTATGTAAGGCCTCAGTATTTTTTGAGTGTTGATAATGAACATAAAAAAGAATTATCCCCAATGTCTGCATAAGCCTCATCTATAGAGAGCGTTTAACCTCTTTTAGCTTGTTATTTAGCATTTTATGACTAACAGTGCTACGATATATATGATTCTTTCCCTTTTGTACCTGTTACACAAAATCAATCAACCATTCCTATTTCAGACAACAGATGGTCTGGTTTGATTCTTTGCCAGGCGACCTTTGTTCAGCTTATTTAGTTTTTAGTATGTAAAAGATAGTCGGAGTCATTGAATCATTCCGAAAAGGGGAAATGTACGTTATTAGATAGAGATGAAGAAAATAGCTCTATTATATAAAAAAACGGCATGCACATAGTATTTAAAATAACAATTATTACAATTAATACAAATGTTTACAATTTATGTCCAAGCAACATTCCAAAACAAAACAATGTTCATGTTACTCTGAAAATAGATCTGATTATGTTCCAAATGTTTGTGTGATTTATCAAAACAGTTGTTTGCAGAGTATTTCCTTATGATTAAACTATTTGATTTGAAGATGTAAGCTCTTTAACATCTCAGCAGCATTTACACCTAAAATATTGCCCTGCATTAACACATGACCTTCCTCTGTCCGTCTCCAGGTGAGTTTAGCGTACGCCTACGAGACGAAGGATGCTCTGTGCTTGGTTCTGACCCTGATGAACGGAGGAGACCTGAAGTTTCACATCTATCACATGGGCGACGCCGGCTTTGACGAGAATAGATCCGTCTTCTACGCTGCAGAGATCTGCTGCGGGCTGGAGGACCTGCACCGAGAACGCATCGTCTACAGGTCTCCTAACCTCACGGACGTTTGTTTGTCTTATTGTCTGTCGTCTTTGTCCTCTTGTCTAATTGTCTTTTTTCTTATTCCGTCACACAGAGACCTCAAACCAGAGAACATCCTGCTGGACGACCACGGTGAGTAGCATTATTAAGAAGCATATTCAAGAAAAAATGTCTGAACACACTTAAATCCTTCAAAACTTAAATCTAAACCATACACCTGAATTTGGTTAGAACCAGTAGTCGAAAGTAACTATGCACATAAACTTAAGTACTATACTTAAATACATATCTGAAGTACTTCTACTTTTTGGAGGCCAATTTTGTACATTTTACAGTACTATTTTGTATTCAAATACAAATCTCAAGTGTTTCTGCAAGCATGGTTTTGGCTGTTATGGTTTTTTTGAGAAATTGATTTGAGAGATCATTTCTGCCGTGAATCACCAGAGGGCACTCTGACTCCAGCAGAACTACCTGATCATGAAACCAAAAGCTTTCAGAGAAACTCTCCTCCCTCAGAGTCTCTGCTGAATAGTTACATTACACACCACAGTGAGACCCAATCTAAAAAAAATTAAAAATATCAACATTACAATAATTGGTTTTTAATAATAGAGCTAGGGTAAATAGATTCATCATTCAAGTGGAAGTTTTGTTCCTTAATTTATGAAGAAAAACTACTGCAACTTGAGCGTAGACATGGATCATTTGCTCAGATAATGTGGCTCTCCATGCATATCTGCTGGTGGTTGTAAGTAAAAACATAAAGATCTTTATCACTTCTCAACACAGGATCCTCTCAGGGTGATTCATGAATCACAAGATACAAAGTGATTTCTCTGATTTGTTTTTTATACATGAATAAAAAATGTATTAAGCAGCCTTTTAAGCCCGGCCCGGGATGTGTATGAATATCAGTGATTACCTTGCAAAAAATGTAAGCAAATAATGAAAAGAACCTGCACAATATTCTTGTGTGGAAATGAAATGTTCAACTCTCAGGTTCAGATTTGATACTAAATAAAAACTGTGTGTCTTTAGGCCACATCCGGATATCAGACCTGGGTTTAGCAGTTCATGTTCCAGAAGGACAGACCATCAAAGGACGGGTGGGAACCGTAGGATACATGTGTAAGTAACCCTCCAACCTTTATCCAGTTCTACTCATCTTTAATAGTAACCTTTTTTCTACCTCTGTTTTATTTTACACATCACGAGTCTTTGCTTTGTGTTCAGCTTTAATTTACCTCTAAATATTTTACTGCTTAGATTCTATTTTATTTTTTATTCTCCACTACATTCATTTGACAGATTTATTTAATAGTTACTTTATACATGTATTTTTTGATGCAAAATACTAAGTGGAAAACGTTTAAAATGTGATTATTTGGTAAAGATCAAACAATCCAACATTTATGTTTAGTAACTACAACCATGAGTGGGTTACAAGTGGGAGTTTTTTCTGCAATCAATACTTTTACTCGTACATTTTCCTAATCGTACTTAAATACTTTTATAAGTATCTGTAGTTATAAGTCAAAAATATTATACTTATTTACATTTAGTGTGCAAGGAATGGCAATAAATATAAATGTAAATGTATATTTAAATAAGCCAATACATAAAAGGTTAAAAAAAGACAGTGAAAAACACTGAATAAACCTTATTTCATGCAAAACTGTTGTGTGAAAGTTTTAAGTTCTGTGTTTTTGAACGACCTTCAGCTCAAACAAAATGTCTTCCTTCCCCCCCTCCAGCTCCGGAGGTGGTTAAGAATGAGCGCTACACGTTCAGCCCCGACTGGTGGGCGTTGGGCTGCCTGCTGTATGAGATGATCGAGGGCCAGTCTCCCTTCCAGCAGAGGAAGAAGAAGATCAAGAGGGAGGAAGTGGAGCGGCTGGTGAGGGAGGTGGAGGAGGAATATTCCAGCAAGTTCTCAGAGGACGCCAAGTCCCTGTGTAAAATGGTGGGTGGATGTTCCACTCCTCTCTAATGTGCTCTGGTCGATTGCTACCATCTGCTCGCACTCAATAAATTACCATATCCTAATGGTTTACCTAAGAAAAAACAAAATCTGCGGAGAGGAGATGCTTGTTTACAAAAATGTGACACTATTTCTTTGCATACTTTGGATACTAGTTTTTGGCACTTTGGCTGCATCCCTTTCCTCACAGCACACTGTAGGGGTCTGGTTACACAATGTTGGTACTACATGTACTTCATCTTCTAGTTGGCAAACAAGCTTCCTCACTCGCTTTGTGTGTTTTTAATCTAGCTTGTGTTCACACTAACATTACCACTGCACAAAAAGAAGTGCAGACTCTTCATTCTTGTCACTACGACAAAGAGCTTCTTACAAAATACCCAGTTTTAGGTTATAATAAGTAAGACATGGCTCAACTCCACCAGCAACAGATTAATCAACCAGCAACACACTTAGATGTCAAATCAACCAAAAACTGGGTATTGTTATCTTCATCTTTTGATAAATATCTGAATTGTATCCCCTCAATATTCTATTTTGTCATGGTCGAGCAGAGCAAGTTGACCCAAGTTCAGGATGGACAACGGTTTTAACAGAAAAATGATGTAATTCAAGATTTTAAAACATTTAAAAAATCAAGGAACCAGATCTTAAATACATGCAGAACTGTTCACAAAGATAAGACACACTAGGGGAGCAAAGGAAAAACACAAGGGGACAAGGTGAACAGAATCAGGCTATCAAATAGGGGGGAAAACACAGGGACAGGAAGTCAAAACAGAGTTAAGAAGAGTACACACTTTTCAAAATAAAACTAGAGCACACAGAGAGATCGTGACGTTTCAAAATAAAACTGAAAAAAAAAACAGACCGACCGGACAGATTTCCTGACAAGGGGATCAAATATTGAAATTGTAGATCGTTGGACGTCCCAGTATCATGACAACCGTAATTCACAACTTTTTGTTTTAATTGTTTGTCTTATCTGTAACTTCATGTTGTTTTCTTATTCTCTAGTTTCTGGCCAAAGAGCCCTCAGAGAGGCTGGGATGTGGAGAAGGGGGAGCCTCGGATATCAAAGCCCACCCCCTCTTCCGCTCCATCAATTTCAAACGCCTCGAGGCCGGCATGCTGCAGGCGCCCTTCATCCCTGATGTAAGTCCACCATATTTACTCAAGTTCATTGAGGAAGCTTTTTTCAATTTCACAATTTTAAGATGACTTATTCTTACTCTTAGTTACATGACAAAATATAGAACTTTGATGACAGAATATATATAGATATATATATATATCTCAATCAAAAATAAAGATTCAGGTAGTGTTTAGCATAGGTGTAGCTGGTAGCATTAAAAATAATAACTCTAGGGTGGGGATAACTCATTTAGACTAGATAAAACTTGATTAGATTGAGTTGTTCTATTGCAGCAGCATGCTAACAAAGCATTGCACCTATGTTAATAAAGTAATACATAAACAGATACATATCCATAGAGTATCGATAGAATACACAATTTAAAATATACAGAAAAAGTAACAATTGTATTAATTATAACACAAGTTTAACTAGATATATTAATGATAATGTAGGTGTGACTAAAAACATAAATAACACTACAGCTGCAAGAGTAACATTAATGATCAAGATATCTAAATCTTCTTAATCAGTGCGAAAGCTACTTTTTTCAAAATGTCTTTTAAATAGAGGGTGGGAAATTCAATCTTCTCTGAAGCACAGGAAGTGGAATTGATTAATGTGATTAATACGCATATCAGTGAGGCTCATTATTCGGAGCATGCATCATTAATGCGCACAGTGTCTGCAACAGGAAGGATTCCCCATGGTGAGCACGCTGCTGCACGTTTTATGTTGGAAGATAAGATTTGATAATCCTTTATTATTCCCTGTAGGAAAATTCAGGTGGTGGTTCTTATAGACACTCTTCTTCAGTTAATCCTGGTATCTTAAAAGTAAACGTGTTTTAAAAGTTATTCGACTGTGTGTTTGCAGCCGCAGGCCATCTACTGTAAAGACGTGCTGGACATTGAGCAGTTCTCCACAGTGAAAGGAGTGGAGCTGGAGCCCAAAGACGAGTCTTTCTACAACAAAGTGTCCACAGGCAGCGTGTCCATCCCCTGGCAGGACGAGGTGAGAGACATTCATAAACACTACTGCAGAAACATCATATTTGAATATGTTTGTGCTAACATGTCTTACAGCAGGGCAATTTCTCTATACTATATCGGTATTGTGATATATGAAACTAGATAACGTCTTAGAATCTTGATAAATAATAGGTTTTGTCAGTTTTTTTAAGATTTTCTGAACTATCCAGACAACAAGATAAATGATATTTATTTATAAAAAAATGTTTGAAGTTGGATCTTTTCCCTGCAGATGATCGAGACAGAGTGCTTCACGGAGCTGAATGTTTTCCATCAGGACGGGACGGTTCCTCCAGACCTGGACTGGAGAGGACAGCCGTCTCCTCCGCCTAAACAGGGACTGCTGCAGCGGCTCTTCGGCCGGCAGGTCAGCTGACCCCCTCACCTCAAAACACCATCATACTTTTACATTTAAACATCTGTTTGCACCAGCTAGAGATCAGAGCGGCCCTCAGAAAAAAAATATTTAACCTCATGTAAGGTAAACGTCTCATTGTGACACTCTGCTCTCTGCCTCCCCCTGCAGGACTGCTGTGGTAACTGCAGTGACAGCGATGAGGAGCCCACCAGGCTGTGACAGAGACACACACACACACACACACACAGGATCTCATTTGTTTACAACTTTTGCACATTTGTATTTTTAACATAGTACTATCTCTAAATGTCAGAATGTATATTTTCAGCATAACCATAATGTTTAATGTTATTTAAAAAAAAAAAAGTTGTGAAAAATCGCCGGTCGACATGTTCCAAATGAGGAGACAGGAACTTACGGAAGATGAACAGACGTTTGATTATTATTTTGTTTTGCTTTCGTTGATTTTTGGAAGGCTTTGTTTTTTCACATCTACTTAAACACACGTCCATGTGTGGACACGTCCATCTGGAAGCTGCTGCTGGCCGCTGAGCAGATCCACTGAAATGCCTGCTGTAAAAGTGCCTTGCTGGAGGGCACTGTGGTAGACTAACAGAGGTCTGAGCGTTCCTCTCTTTACTTTACCCACTTTGTCCAGGGAATCCTATACCAGTGACCTTCAGCTCATGAATTGTGACCACTTTACTTCTTCCCTCCATTCTGCTGTGATAAACCTCACTGCTCCTTCTTCTATTTGATTTTTTTGGTGTACTTTGCTTGGTTTTAAAATGGTGATGCAAGGGCCATGGAGTTGTCTTTATTTGAGGATATTTTTATATTAATAGTATTATTGTTTTCCTTTGATTATGGATTTCTTTACACTGAAACTCGTGATATTGCAGCTCCTATGACTCTTGTCAAGATGTGTTTTTCTTTTAGATTAAATGGTTGTTTGGTCCAATTTTACAGAAACTCTTGAGACTTCAATTAATCATTTTTATGCTCTGGAAAAATTATGCTAACATTTAATGTTTACTACGTCCATACGTTTCAGTTTCTGGACATTAGATCATGTTTAGTCAGTTCATTTAGTCAATTGTTGATTTTCAGATCAATCTTAATGACATAATTACTCCTTTGAAACCCTTATGTGGTGAACAATTCAGCACACCATTTAATCTGTAAAGTTTACATTTTTCATGTTGAGCTAACCTGCTAATCTTGTAAGTCAATATTTGATCAGAATCCTAGTATTTAGTTGCAACTTGCAGTAATTAGCATTTATTTAAATTGAAGACCATTTGATGTTGTTTGTAACACACCGTTTTGTTACCACTTGTCTCAGGGTTTCTGTAGAATGTATTCCTTTACACTATTGTATCCTCTCTCATCCACTATGTTTCTTTTTTTCGTGAGCATACAATGGTCAGATGATTTACAGCCTGTGCAGGTTTACATACTGTATGTTCTCCCTGTTGGTAGACCTTTTCATGTATGGGAGTAACAAAGCAAGAGTAACTCAAGCTTTTGGGATAAATCCTGAGACTGACTGCAGAGAAACGCCTCTGTTGCAGTCTTCTTCAATCAGAATGGCTTCTGATTGTAAGCTATTACAATGAAATACCTCTGAATGTACAAATGGCTTTCATGTGATTTCTGAGGTTTGAGAAGTCTGATTACAGACACCAGACGATATGGAATTAATTGATAAATGTCTGGAATAATTAGATACAAAAACATGATTTTTCAGTCGTCTTATCTTACCATGAAGATTTTATTTGCTCAGGTTTCAAATAAAAAAAACATATCCCTGAGCTTACTTGTGTGTGCAAATATTCCAGCATGCATTTCTTTCAACCAAAATGGCAACATTTAAACCAAAACTATCTGCATGGCCAGATATGACCACAGTTGGGTGATAAAAGTGTGTTTTTTACTCTTTTGAATGACCTCGTCTTGAAATAACGTCTATAGCAGCAACTAACCATGAATTCATGAATCTACTGATGCTTTTTTAATCAGTAAATGAGTTGTTTTGTCTATAAATATGTCAGAATATCTTGATTGCCAGTTATAAATACACCAATGTGAAGTTCTCAAATGACAGAACCAAAAGATACGCATTCAATTGTAACATTTGAGAAGATGAATTCAGCAAAACTATTGAAAGTACTAAATTTAATAATCGATTCTTAATATAATTGCCTTTTTTTTGATTAACTAATGGATTATTAACAAAGTGTTGCAGCGCCAATACACTGTTTTTTGAAGAGCAGAATTCATCCTTCAAGATGTTTTTTTTTGTTTCCATCCTCTTTTTATTGTTCAAAATATTCAAACAATGGTCCGCTTTTTATAAAAAAAAAATTGCAAAGAGATTCTTTTGAATGTGTCCATTGTTTATAATTTCTTTATATAAATCAGCCTTAAAGCCTTTCATACTTTGCATTCTGCTATTTGCCTTTGTTTAGCCACAGAGCCCTCCACAAGTGTATTGTTAAAGTGGTTCTTTTAAACCAACCAGTTAAATTAGATCAAAGATGACAAAGTCCTTCCCATCCAAGGTGCCTTTCTGTATTTAAAGGTTCTCTTCGCCTCTTTTTATAAACACTGTGCTCATTTCCTGTCTGTGCTGAATCACTGTTTGTTGTCAAAACCATCACTCTGGATGTCTCTGTGAAAAGGAGGAGGATGAGACTGAAGAACCCCTGGACTTAAAGAGTTGCTGTTGACTTTCTGGAGTCTCTGCAGTGTTTTTATAAAAGACAGATGTCAAAGGGGACATTTGGGAGTGGGAAAAGCTCCCTAACATCCTCCATGGACGTTTAAATCAGACTCAACTCCTGTGCTGTGTGTCTTCTGTCAGAAAAAAAACTGTCTGTCATGTTCCCTTTGTCTTGAGGATGCCCTGTAATCTGCCTTAAAGGATGATTCCACTTTATTACAACTTTGGTCTTATTTAGTTTGTTCATCATTTGTGCCAGAAACATTGTATTTGACATCAGACTGGCCAGGATTCAGTTTTTAATGCCCCGAGAACCTAATTATCCACTGCTGAGGGAAATACAGAGAATTTCTGCTAACATAAGATCAGTTTTAGAAAATTAAGATGACAGATTTTTGTATTTTTTATATTTTCTGTTTGATCTCCTGTTTTTGTCCTCTGATTGCGTATGAAAGCCACTTTTCAAGGGAACATCCATCCACATGGCCTGAAAGGCCTTCATTAATAAAAGGTGATGTAAATCGCATTCACGTCACAATGACTAAGTACAGCTGAGGTTGATGAAAAAACATTTTGAACCAATGAAAACAAAATCAGCACCAAAATATCATAGCAATACCATGGTAAATTGTAAAAGTGAATACAATGATGATGATGATGATGTATAAGCAGTAGAGAACGCAAACACTTTCAAGGAGGTTTGTGTGCCCCAATGAACCTGGGGGCTGTGTTGTCTGGAACCCTGTGTTCCTGGTAGGGTCTCCCATGGCAACTTGGTCTCGGGTAAGGGGCCAGACTAAGATTGGTTCAAAAACCTCATGACAAACACACATGAAAGCGAGGATACCCGGCCCCGAGAAAGCCCGGGGTCCCCTTCTGGAGCCCGGCCCAGAAGGAGGACTTGTCGGCGAGCGTCTGGTGGCCGGGCACAGCCCGAAAAAGCAACGTGGGCAACACCTCCACTTCTCTGTCCCGCGGGCCCACCACCTACGGGAAACAGCGATGGGGTCGGGTGCGCTGCCAGAAGGGTGGCAGTAAAAGCAGAGGGTCTCGACGGACCAGACCCGAAGGGGACCCCTTAGTCTTGCTGGGAGACTTCAACGCACACGTGGTCAATGATGGAGACACTTGGAGGGGCGTGATTGGGAGGAACGGCCCCCCTGATCTGAACCGGTGTGGTGGTTTGTTACTGGACTTCTGTGCTAGTCATGGATTGGCCATAACAAACACCATGTTCGAACATAAGGATGCTCATAAGTGTACGTGGTACCAGAGCACCCTAGGCAGAAGGTCCATGATCGATTTTGTTATCGTATCATCGGACCTGAGGCCGCATTTTTTGGACACTCGGGTGAAGAGAGGGGTGGAGTTGTCAACTGATCACCATCTGGTGGTGAGTTGGGTCGAGTGGCAGGGGAAGCCTCTGAACAGACCTGGTAAGCCCAAACGTGTAGTACGGGTGAACTGGGAACGTCTGGAGGAATCCCCAGTCCAGGAGGCCTTCAACTCACACTTCCGGCGGAGCTTTTCAGGCATCCCTGTGGAGGCTGAGGACATTGACCCAGAGTGGGCAGTGTTCAAAGCCTCAATTGCCAATGCTGCGGCGGGGAGCTGTGGTCTCAAGGTCTTAGGTGCCTCAAGGGGCGGTAACCCTCGAACCTCCTGGTGGACACCAGATGGTCAGGGAAGCCGTCCGACTGAAGGAGGCCTTCTGGATATGTTATCCCTGGGTACTCCTGACGCAGTTGCAAGGTATCGACAGGCCCGAAGGGCAGCAGCCTCAGCCGTGGCCGAGGCAAAGCAGCGAGTGTGGGAGAAGTTCGGAGAAGCCATGGAGAAGGACTTTCGGTCGGCACCAAAGTTGTTCTGGAAAACCGTCCGACACCTCAGGAGGGGGAAGCAGGGAACCATCCAAGCTGTGTACAGTAAGGATGGGACGCTGTTGACCTCAACTGATAGGGTGTTAGGGCGGTACAAGGAGCACTTTGAGGAACTCCTGAACCAGACAACTCCGCCCTCTATGTTAGAGGTGGAGCTGGAGTATGAAGGGGGATCAACTCCAATCTCAGGGGGGGAAGTCACTGAGGTAGTTAAACAACTCCACAGTGGCAAAGCCCCGGGATGAGATCCGCCCAGAAATGCTGAAGGCTCTGGGTGTTGAGGGACTGTCATGGTTGACACCAGTGACGTGCGGTGAAGTTCATGGCTGGTGAGGCACTGACGTCATCACAATCAGATTTGAACCTTAGAGCATCTTATTCATTATTTGAATGGCAGCAGTTAATGGTGTTATGTTTAAAATCCCAAATCAGCAGTCTTCACATATAAAAAACTGTATCACTCAATAAAGCACATGTAATTAAAAACGTTATTGCGATATTACCTTTATTTATAAATGAAGCATTCTAAAAGTAGGGTCAGGCGAGACGAAAAAATAAGCAAACGACTGCACTTGACTTAACTGTAAATGTTAGCTCGCTGTCACTTATTCTGCAGCGCACGAAGAATCACTGGACTCACTAGCACCCACTGCCATGAGGCAGGAGAACTGCGTGCCTCACCTAGTCTCTCTTCGCAGCGGTTTTGCTCAGCACAAGAGACACGTTACAGACATACAGTTGACAAAAAACACTGTATATTATATATACCAGCTAAAGTATGGAAATTAGTTAATATAGCCAGAGTGTTTGAACATTTTAATAGCGACATACAGACAGACAGCAGTTACAGTATAGCATGTCAGCAGGTTGGTGCCTCACCGAGCAGCCGTTCTCAGTGTTTGAACGTGAATATGAAAATTCAGCGATTTTGGATCAAAATAATGTAAAACTGGTGAAATTAAAAGGAAAATAACTTTATAATACAAACAACTGGATAAATATGATCATTAAATTTATTTCTTCATTTTACTTTTCATGATGACAGGTGAGGCACGGCCTCACCTGCCTCCCCTCCCCGCACGTCACTGAGAAGGCGTATGACCGGGTTCCCAGGGAGATACTGTGGGAGGTGCTGCGGGAACATGGGGTGAGGGGGCCATCCAATCTCTGTACTCCCAAAGCGAGAGCTGTGTCCGGGTCCTCGGTAGCACTTTGGACCGATTTCCACTGAGGGTTGGCCTCCGCCAGCGCTGCAATTTGTCACCAATCTTGTTTGTGATATTCATGGGCAGGATTTCGAGGCGTAGTCATGGGGGAGGGGTCTGCTGTTTGGTGGGCTAAGGATTGCACCACCGCTTTTTGCAGATGATGTGGTCATAATGGCTTCATCGGTCTGTGACCTTCAGCACTCACTGGATCGGTTAGCGGCCGAGTGTGAAGCAGCTGGGATGAGGATCAGCACCTCCAAATCTGAGGCCATGGTTCTCAGCAGGAAACCGATGGACAGTCCACTCCAGGTAGGGAATCAAGCCTTTACCCCAAGTGAAGGAGTTCAAGTATCTTGGGGTCTTATTCTCGAGTGAGGGAACAATGGAGAGTGAGATGGGCCGAGAATCGGAGCAGCGGAAGCGGACTACAGTCGCTTTACCGCACCGTTGTGACGAAAAGAGAGCTGAGCCAGAAGGCAAAGCTCTCTGTCTACCGGGCCATCTTCGTTCCTACCCTCACCTATGGTCATGAAGGATGGGTCATGACCGAAAGAACGAGATTGCGGATACAAGCGGCCAAAATTTGATTTCTCCGCAGGGTGGCTGGCATCTCCCTTAGGGATAAGGTGAGAAGTTCAGTCATCTGGGAGGGACTCGGAACCGCTGCTCTTTCGCGTTGAAAGGAGCAAGTTGAGGTGGTTCGGGCACCTAGTGAGGATGCCACCTGGGCGCCTCCCTAGGGAGGTGTTCCAGGCACGTCCAGCTGGGAAGAGACCAAGGGGTAGACCTAGGACCAGGTGGAGGGATTATATCTCTTTGCTGGCCTGGGAGCGCCTTGGAATCTCCCAGTCAGAGCTGGCTGATGTGGCAAGGGAAAGAGAAGTTTGGGGCTCTCTGCTGGAGCTGTTACCTCCGCGACCCTGACGGATTAGCGGGAGAAGATGGATCGATGGACAGTAGAAGAAAAACTTGAAGGCCATGATGCAATTTCATCCTACATCCTTTTAGGACGGGTAAAAATAAAGAATTAGACTGCTGTTTGTTTCTTAAACTAAACTGTACCTAACTTGGTTGTTTTTGAGCCGTTACCTAACCAATCCTTAACCATATATGTGTAAAATTAGAAATCAGTGATTTGTTGAAGTTTTTGGAGTAAAATACGTTTTGTAATTTGTCTTAGGGTCAGTGCACTTAAACATCAGCGAAGATAGAAATCCAAGTTATCAAAGGGGATAAAATGTGTTTATTTAAAAACAAAAAAGGACCACCCCGAGAATTTCTGGTCAGTTTGCCCTGATTTCCTGCTTGGAGATAGACAGGCCCAGGTTATAGAAATCCCTCATGATTCATTCGTGTATTGAGCCTCTCTGACGTCCATACTTCACTGCAAAACACAATGATCTCTGCCAAACAGAACAACTATTTTTAATAGAAACATCTTGTCCTTTGGATATAATCACTGTGGATTATTATTGCATCAGTGGATTTGTAGTTGGGTCTCAGAGTTCTGCTGGGTTTTATTTCATCTTTGTTGTATTTAATTCCTTACCTTGTTTTTCTCCCTTCTCTGTTAAAAGCCTTTTTTTTTGTATGCCCCATGTTTCTGATCTTTCTATCAACAGAGTCTACAGTTTTTATTTCTGAACTACTCATCTTTCTGTTTGACACCTTGTTTCTAAATACTTCCTAAACAACCAAAATGTCACGGTTAATGTCACTGCGACAAATTTAGAGCCAAAATGATTAAAAGCTACAGTACATGATCATTTTGTAATGTTGGATCTCAATATAACATGGATGCATAAAGAAAACTGGAATGAATGGAGAGAAAGAATAACCCTGGATTCAGCTTTTGAAGATTTCACAACTCTTTCTATAAAATAATTAGTCCTGGGCGGTTGATTTAGTAAAAAAAAAAAAGGATAACATTATAATATTATATTAAAAATGTCACGCTGCGCAGTGAAATACAGCCTCCATCGTCCCCAATGAGCCGTGTCCATGTGTGTAAGCATCTCCATTTTCATTGCCTGTGTTACCACGGCAACTCAAATTCAGGAAGGATTTAAATGAAATGAATATACTGTAAATACACACACGCCCACATACATGTGCTTTCACCCACGCACACACACAGAAAGGACACAGGCAGGGCTTGTAGTGAGGGCTGCTTATTCGTCTTCATGTTGTGTTCAAAGGACAAATCTGATGGACAGGTGATACATTACTGTATTGCATTTTTTTGATTTAATAATTCATTTTATAGTAATATTTGTATACTATCTATGTGCACTTAATTTGATCATCGCTCATTTTATTTATCTTTTCAATTTTTTCAATTGAATTATTATTATTATTATTATTATTTTTCCCCCCTGCATTTTTAAAAGGAAAACGTGTTTGGATTAAAGGCAAACGCTAAGGCATGTATCTTTGTTTTTTTGTTTTTTATACTCCATATACAAAGTATGGACAAATCAATATAAAAAAATAAAAAAGAACGGTTAAAAGTTGAGGAGGATGCTGAAGAAAGCTCGCTGATTTCCTAATTACTGCCTCTGGTTTAAGGATGTTCAGATGAAGGGAAGGGGCTGAAGAGTCCTCTCAGCAATCAGGACATGAAGTGTGCTTCACTGTCACTCATTCATGACATTAATGGCTCTGAGAGACAGCAAACTCCAAGGAGCACGACTCAAGTAGAGACAGGTAGAGGTCAAAGCTAGCTCGAATAAAAATGAAGGCAAGGGTTTAAACCAGGCAGATCCGGACAGATCCAGTTCTCTTACCTGGTACATTTACTATAAGACCAATAGGTGAGAGTGGCTGGATGTGGGAGTCAGGAGCCAAAAGCAGCAGCTGGGAGGGAAAAAAAGTAAGTCCCAACTCTTATGCCGATCATAACTATGTCTGACTTTGTGATTTGAATACACCAGGCCTGTTAGGTCTTATGATGAGCACTTAAATACCAGTGAATGGATGTCTACTGGGTTTATTCGATCACTGACTTTTGTTTTTTGTCCTTTATTCAATTTTAAATTTGTATTTTCTTGATATCTGGAAATTATATTTCCATAATTAGAACATACTGTAGATGTTAGCCTTATTTCACACGTATGCCTTTTGTTTATATGCATAAAAGTTTCACCAGGCACAACAGATACAGGTTTAAATGGTGCACTTAGTCATAACCTTACATTAGTCCTAATTTGAATCTGCTTGACTAGGGGAGAAATGGTATTGATTGGCCTGGGGAGGACGGAGATAGAGATGATTTGTTTGCAACAACTCATTTTTCTTTCTTGGTAGTATAGCCTTGGTTACACTAATGTACAGTGTATAATGAAGTGCAAATACAATACAAGTTTTTCTTTCGTTCTAAATTATTAATAATTTTGTAGACTGCAATACTGTACTTAATAGTTCACACAGCAATTAAGCCAGTATGAATTAGATTTTGTTTTTTAAGTGACATTGTCGGCTGTTTTGAGCACAATTTGCAGCACAAAGACATACACTGTTTGTGTGTGTGTCACTGTCACTGTTTGTGTGTGTGTCACTTCTGGATCAGACGTCATGCAGTCACACTTTCTTTCTCTTTCACAGGCTCACCCACACACGTTTATCACCACTGTGTGTTACTTGATGTCAAACTTAAAACACACACTCTGCTGTGACGCCACTCTGATCACACTCAGACCATGCTCTTCTCTTTTCATGTCATTGTTTCTCTCTCAGTCACTCCATTTCTTTCTCTGGGTCACATCCCACTCTCTGCTCCAACTCTGGCTGATCTTTGTTGTATTGTTGCTGAGTCACTCATACTGATGGCAGGATTCAACACACTCACATTTCGGGGTTAAAAAACGGCTTTTTTTTATGTAACCCGGTGAAATGTGTCCCAGCATTTAGTTTTAGGCTGAAATATCTTATTTATTGATTTCAGTGAATCTTCAGAATAACGGAGATTCATTGACAATTTATGATGTTTCATAGTGATTTTACACATTGGCACCAAATATGCATGACTGAAAGGATGCATCGTGATGACTTTAGTAATCTTAGCTATTTCCTCCAGCACCACTTGTCACAGTAGGTGAGACAGCCAGGAATATGACTCAAATGCAGAAAAACACACAGGCCAGCAGGTAAGAAGAAATGCAATTAAATAGAGGCAATGTTCAGGCTTACAGTCTGGAAACAGAAAGGCACACAAAACCGTCTAACAAATTGAAAAGATTAGTATGCAGGTAAGAAACCCAACACTTCAAAATCAGGAACAGGATGCAGCTAACAAGGAACAAATCAAGGGGGAAATCTTTCTAATATATGAGTCAGACAATGTCACGCTATCAAACCAATAGAGATCTTTGTCAGGCAGTAAAGTCACTGTCACAGAGCGGAACAAGCTTGAGACACAAACACACTCACAGGTGATTGCGATCTACATTAATGAGTCGATCTACTCTCAGGTGGTTAAAGACACAGTCTGATAACAATTATCAATATATATCACAATCTGTTTATGGGACACCACCAAAAGGCTGACATTGGTTGTTTTCAATGAAATATCCTAAACTATGATATGGATGGCTTTGAAATGTGGTTTTCTTTGGTTGATGTCCTCTTCAGAATGAAATCAAATAACTTGGGTGATCCTTTAACTTTTTTAAGTTTGTCCAAAACATATATTTTGGTTTATGACTAAATACAGTACATGCAAAACTAATGACATAACTATCAGCCAGCTTATATATTGATTGAAACAACATGATTACAATTAATTTACAAAACTGCGACTGTAATTCAGAAGAAAATAAATTCCCGTTCCCTTGACAATGCAGTTTAGTTGTGTGGGAATGTTATTCTGTTGGAAACAGAGTTATATCAGTTGTACTTCATAAGTGTTTAGCATTAGCAAGTTAGCATTGTCATCGTGAGAAAGTTAAGATACTGAAATTAGCATTCAAAGCTCAGAGCACAGCCTTGCAGCTCTCCAGAACCATACACTATGTAGATTCACCTTCTGGGCCCCATGGATATCCGCATCAACTGTTATTTCAATAAGAACCTGATTTAACTTAAAACGAAATATGTCAGCTATCATGGTGGCACTAAGGTCAGTAAGATTCATGCTTCCTGGGAGAATGAAGAAAATATGAGGTCTGATTATTGATTAGATATTTAAATCTATGGTGAACACGCCACTAGCATTCTAGCAGAAATAAACGTGTACATTATTGGAGTGAATCAAACTGTTTGTAATTTGATTCCTGCCCTTTCATATCGTCAGTTATAATCTACTACTCACACACACAGTCACAGTCTGCGTGGGTGGACTCCAAGAGTGGAAACTACGTCAGGTGTAATCCACTTTTAGAGTTTCATCTCACTGGAAACCACGAACAGCTCCGGAAAAATATCTGTTTTCATTATTAGTCTAAAAATAACCTGTTACTACGTCGTTGCTCATTTCAGTTGGAAGGGAAACAACTATTTATGTGTTTGTCGGAGGATTTAAATCGTGAGCCCAAACATTTGTGTGGTTTGGAGGCCAAAACTGTCAGTGGGAATAATCATTATCAGCAAAGTACAGTAGAGATGTCAACATACTAGGATGAAATGAATTGCAATTCTGATAGCACAATGCTTATTACATTTACCACAAACACAGCTTTCTTACAGCTGCTAGTTTGGTAGTAGACTTTTAGATTAGTCAATAAATTTGGCAGGTCAATATGGCGCCATAACCTCAATCTATTTCAAACCCTAATCTGGTACCTACAGAAAGAGGAGAGTTATGAACAGTTTTAGAATAAACGAGGGAGGAAGGGATTAAGGATGATGAAAGGGAGGATATCGGTACAGAATCTCATCGATACAGGAATGAAATAATCTCCAGGGGATTCTTCAAAGGCAACTTTTTACTGTAAAGAACATGTTGCTAGTTGATGGTGCATTCAAAGTCAGAGTAAATTACTTTATTTTAATAATGACCCCTAAACAATGATAGAAATTGAAAAACAAAACAAAAAAATCTAAGTGTTGCTTCTTCTTCCTCGCTAAAATGATGGTAGATATTTTGTAAAAATTACCAGTTGTATAGGTTTTAACTGAACTCTGCCGGCACTTTTGCACAATAACTTTGATCTGCACTTTTCTTCTGCACACATACATGTGTATATTTTAACAATACGGACTTTTAATGTATATATGCCCACATCACTTATTATTGTCTGTTCAAACAGTTTGTTTTAAAACCGTTACTTATCTGTATATATTTTCTTTAGAATTTTCCATTTTTAATTTTTAATTTAAATTTGTGTTTCACATCCCTGTGTGAGTCTGTACTGATTTTCCTCTTCTCTGTTGGTGCATCTTATCTTATCTTATCAACATTTTTTTAAATTCAAAGGAAAACAGTTGATTAGTTACCCTTAGCAAAATCTAATGCACTCTATTACAACATATATGCAACAAATCCTCACTTCATAAAGATTATAACACTGTAATCAGTATTCAGGTTTTTGTTAAAACCGGTTTAGAAGTGTATTGTCCAGTTCCAGCATAGTCAAATGTGTGGTTATTTTTCCTTGGTAGTAGGTTATGAAAGACTCCTTTTTAAGCTTTGATTTGCCCACTTCTTCTTCAACCAAAGCAGTGAAGACAGAGAAGAATCAACCTTTTGTTTGAGATCTGAAAAAAGAACTTGAAGGAGACTCGTGACCCTCAAATGCTTCTTTTCCCAGGAGTGCATGCAGGCCACTTAATGCCTAAACCTGGATCAGGAAACAGGAAAGATACTTAAAAAAAAAAATCAGCATGGCATGTAATCAGCATGCCATTGAACCTTTTATATCTCTAAAATGTATGAGTCATACAAATGATTTCAAACAGTCGAGAGGTCAAACACAGATGGACACAATACATCCTATTTTGTATGGATGTGTATGATAAAAGCAGCACTTTTATCATACTGTTTCCCCCTGAAGTGTGTTCTGAAGCATTTCTGAAGGTATCCCGGTGAGTGTTTTTAAACCTCTTCGACCGGTCCTCCAGCAGCGACCGGTAGTCCTACCCTCCCGGCATAACTGGGGGAAAAAAAATCAACTTTCAAATCGATTTGGTTGAAAAACACCACAGGATAGTAGGTTTGCAGGTGTAGTGTTTTCCCTTCAAATAAATACATATGTGGAATATAGATTTGATAAAAGAAAAGCTTCTCTATTGATGGAAAAGGTAAACAGAGAGACTTTGTTATCAAATATGAATGAAAAAGTGACAGATTACAAGACAAGATTTACTTGTTTTACTGGATTTTGCAATGACACTGCACAAATGAACCTTAACGGTGAGTGAACAACATTTTACAATGTTGTTTAATATCCTGGGTATTAAACAGTTCTCAGCACAAAGACAGTTCACAACATTCTTTATGAAATATCTTTTGTTAGTCCCTCGCACCCACAGAGAGCTGTTGTCATAGCGATGCTATCGTCCCTGTATTGTTTTATTGCCGTCATGTTGCAGGAGGATGCCAGATTCAACCCTACGAGGTCTCTTTCTCATCAGTGCTGGGTGACAAACTTCTGAGCTCACGCTGAGGTCTGCAGAGCTGCAGATGACTAAACAAAAAAACAAAACAAATCTAAAAAATGATTTTTCTGTCCATAGTGGCATGACTGACATACTGTAGCTTTGCTGCACGGTGTATTATTCACACTGTTCTAAATGCTGCTACAAGATGTTTATGCACGCTTTAAATTCTGATAAGTTTTATATTAGCTCTTGTGAGATACTGTATATCCTCCAATACCTTGTGTAATTTCCTGAGCTTTCTTTCCTATCACCTAGCAAATCAGAAGTCCAATGGAAGCCTATCAGGAAGGGGGGGAGCGGGGGAGTGTGTGGGAGACAAACTCCCTTGTGAACTGTTGTATTTTAGCCTTTGGAGAGCATTTACATGCACAAAAACATATATAACATACTACAGGAAAGGGAGAAACCCCCAAAGTAGGTTGTGCACGTCCTGATAAATGTATGTTACACATTTATGTTTATGCAAATGAGAATTCCTCATAAAAGTTCAGTCAGCAGCAGTTACTGTGGTAGCTACTTACTTTTGATAAACTTTTTGATCCACTCTAAATTCCAATCTGTATGTCCAGGATACGTTCAATACAAATCACTCTGCCAGTCAGATTGATATTTCAACATTTATTCAATTGCATTTTCTTTTCTCTTTGAAAGAATTTCAATTAAAACTCTGTTAAACATACTGTTTCAAGAGGCTGTCTGCTCACAGTGATTTGACTTCAGTCTAATGAAGAAGCAACGTGTTTGCCAGTCAAATCAGCTGCAGGTACACTGGGCTCAGACCTTGAACTCTGTCGGTTGTTAAGGAAACCACCACCCTTTTTCTAAAGTAAAACACATGAATGATTCAGAGCCATATCTAATCACGAGAACATTTTTTCTTCTCTAATCCATGGGCTATAAACTGGAAGCAGCTGTTTTATATAGCAATTTATTTTTGTTGGAGTGTACCAAGGCTGTGTTCTTTCAAAAGCAGCCTGTTTGCAAATCCAACCCGTGTCTGTTTGCTTCATGTGGCAACCATCGTGCTGTCTGATAAATATTGAGTTTTAAATTTGATTGCCTCAAGGACTTATGATATCCTCCACAGTATAGGCATCAGAACAGATACACTTAATGATCACCATTCATTTAGTTTTGAATGCTTTAGTCAACTTTGTTACTTCTATGGTGTTCCCTGGTCAAAACCGCCATAGGAAATGAATGGGTAACCCCTAGATCATCAATCAGAGGATACACTCTCAAATTGACAACCATGTTATTTTGGAATATATTTTCAGTGTCTATTCTTCGTACGTTTACTCTAATTATTCATGTAAACCATTCATATAATTTCCTTTCTTAAAAGGGCTGTAAAAGTAAATGTGGTGATGATCAAGGTTTTTTGTGTTAATGAAAGAGCAGATAAAAGAGAACAGTCAAATTTGACAAGGAATAAACAGGACAGGAGGATTAGGAAATGTACTTTTTCATGTGTACAAGATGCAAAACCTCATTAAAAAAATTCCATGTTTAAAAAAACAAAACAATCAGAAATGTTGCATTCCTTGTGCACATGTCAGCAGCACTGAGAGCAGGCATTATTGGAGCAACCATGACATAATATGACAAAATACAACCCTGTATAATATTGAACATATGCTTGTGAATATCACCAACATAATTCACACTTTTACACATCCTCTCCAGTCGACCTGTCTGTGCAAAGTCGTGCGTCCTTGGAAAACCCCTGCCGGCACATGATCAGTATTCTTCATCATCATTCAGACAGACAGGCAGACAGGCTGCTGTCACGAAGCTGGAGAGAAAGAGAGAGAGAGGATTGACTGAATATGTGAGAGGAGAGAGAGGAAGAGGGGGAGGAGCCAGGCTGTCAAGGTGAACCGATAAAGCCCTTTTTCATTAGCCTTCATGTCCAGAACACGACGCGCAGCTCCCGGTAGAGAGGAGACAGAGAGCCGGGGAGCTCGCATCCTTTACGGGTGAAAATCTGACCAGAGCCGGTGGATTGTACACACATCCGACAGGGAACGGATGCAGGAAAGTGGTTTGAATTATTATTATTGTTATTATATCTTTTAACAAGACCGATTTTTTTTGTTATTCTTTATTTTTATTTTGGACATACAACTTAAATGGCATGGAGCGAGCTACTTAAGTGAGCCTCGTGCGCAAAGGTGAGTTTAAACCTTATATTAAAAAAAAATACCGTATGATTCAAACAGGGACCTGTAGTGTACTGTGTGTGTGTGTGTGTGTGTGTGTGTGTGTGTGTGTGTGTGTGTGTGTGTGTGTGTGTGTGTGTGTGTGTGTGTGTGTGTGTGTGTGTGTGTGTGTGTGTGTGTGTGTGTGTGTGTGTGTGTGTGTGTGTGTAAACTGTGAATTTAAATCTACGTAACTGTTGTTTAATGTATTATATTACCTGCTCTGTCGCCTTATCTCATGAGCTCCAAGCAGAGAGGATGTCCTACTCCTCACACATTCATTTATTGGCTTATTGTGGCGGATTTTCCTACAATCTTTAGACTCCTGTTGACAAGCCCTCCTGCTGTTTTTCTCATGGAGGATATTTTTAAAAAGGACATTGAGGGAAAAAGCACACACAGCAGTGCGTCTATTGCGTAATGCAGGGATCATCATTAGGTTTTGGACACACACATTGAGTTAAATTCAGAAGGTAGAGATACTGAAACACTGAGTGAAAAAGACAAATATCTGACGAAGACTTTTTAGGAATACTTTTTATGACATGAAAAAGAGGTGGATATACTCTGAATACTTGTGCTTACCCTCTACCAAATCAGTCATTTTGGTTTTACTCAACTAAGAATCTAATAAGCTCATCTCTAAACATTTAAAGTGTTGCTTTTGCAAATTATCTTTGAAGTAACTGAATAAAATAAAATCATCAATTTCTTTGGTCCATGACAGCCCCACAAAATACATATTTTACTAGTGTGTATTCCACATTTGTATACTTAAAATTGAGCATTTGAGGTGCATTCAAAACATGTAAAAAAACGTTGTGTTTTTGGTATCTACTTGTATTGTTATTTACTTCATTAATTATTCATAATATGTATTTGTTTAATTTATTTCTGTATGTTACACCATCTTATAACATTTATCTGACAGTGAGCAGGCCAGTAAATTTGACTGAGCATGATAAGTGTTGATGAAGGACCAGCCAACACATGATACTGAAAGATGCAGAGTCAAAGCTAAACATGACTTTAGCTAATGATGTGTTGCTTCAGAGCTCAACATGTGTTGGCCGTGTTTGCTTAGCATACAGGAGGAATCCTCATGGGATCACAACTTTTCAAATCACCATCATCATGTAAACATTTTGTTTTTTGACTAAATACCTGCACAACCAAACACAAATTTGCTCTTCGGGTTTTCTTAAAGTTTACAGATGTTAGCATGCCTAATGCCTGCTAATAATCAGCATGTTAGCATTGTCTTTGTTAGCCAATGTTAGCATATCAATGAATGCAACAGAGCTTTATCTGTTGAGTCTGAGTCTGGCTATATATGTGACCCAAGATAAAGAAAAAAAAAAACTGAGAATAAGAGAGTAGGGTGGTCAAACTTAAAAGAAAAAATAAACCTGCAAAAACAGGCATACATTGGGCCTCTAAACACTCCCCAAAAATACTGAACACCAAGAGAAAGTCTAACAAAACATGACTGGCATGAGGGGAGCCATTCTCCTAAAACTAGCAAGCTGTAAACAGAAACAAACTGCAGCTGAGTCCCATCAATCTGCTCAGCCATTCCTGCCCTCTTTATATACACTTGCCCAATCAGGCCTGATTAGGAATACCTGAAGAGAGAAAAGTGTGAGCTAATGCTACACAAGACCAGCTGGGGAAGCAGGAGGATAGAAAACATAAACGTAGTGTTTTAATGTCATACTTGGTGTCTGATCATTTGTCTTTAGATACCGTGTGACGTTTTTGACTCCACTCCTGGCCTTTTTACATTCAGTTTGATCTTCTATTGTGAAACATAAATTGGTCACACAAAATCTTTATATCATATCAGTTTACTATTTTAGTTGCTCTGAACCCATGTAGAGTTTGTTGTTACCTATACATTTTTAAAAAGTAAACCATTGGAGAACCATGAACCTTTGTTTTCAAGCACAAGTCACGTCCGGTTACATAGTTCGTAAAATTGGGGGACGATGTTTAAACAGGCTTATCCAATATTGATTGTGAAAACCTTGTTAAATGTTGTTGCTGAAAAGCAAGAAGTTTACCTTTTAAAAAAAAAAAAGTTTCTTCTGTGAAGTTCTATGATCTTTATGAAATGAGTAAAGTTTAAAGAATGCAAGGACACAAGTAGTATTAAACAAAACGAAATTAAAGGAAAGAATAGTTGGTAATTTTAAGATTTTATCTGAACCCAACCTCTCTTGGATCCAGTGATCATGTGTGCTTTGAGTGAAATGTGACGACAGACATGTTGCTTTCTGAAGCCTCAGAGGAAATGAAGTGGCCTGCTGAGGCTTCAGAAAGTGTCCTTGAAGCAAAAACACTCAATCCTCACATGTTTCCTGGCTGGATAAAGAGATCCATCTGAAACTGGTTTTATTATCCTGTGGTGTTGTGGTTGAGTAGAAAAGTTACATTTTAACAGGATAGGATTTTAATATTGTTTAGTTTAGTTTACTAATCGAAACAATCTGTATTGTACACAACGTATTAGTTCCAATAATAAGACAAAAGCATTTAGATTGTAACAATCATTTACTTCTCATAATCAAAATACACTGTATATAATGATTTTAAGTACTTGATATTAGTGGTGGAGGATTTCTAAAGCTAAGTTAACAATTTATTCATATAAAGTTGTATTTTGTAACCTTTTCGTTTAAATAATTTTTAATAATGAATAATCCCTTCTGCATATCAAACAAAGATCAGTTTATTTCAGATTCTAAACTCTAAGAGAAAAAGAAAAAACACGAAAGAGGGATATACATATAGTGAGCTTTCTTTTTATGCTTGTTGTCGTACATGTGTGGGATTGGAGGTTGAAGTCTTAGTATATATATATATAATGTTAAATGCCTGAATTGGACAGGCAGGAAGTGTGGGGGGTTGAACAAAATCTCCTTTCCACACCAGCACTAACAAACTGAAATACCATGAAGGTCTCTGCTGATGAATCACTCTGTTTTCAGAATACAACAGACACGGAAGTGTGAATTGCAAAATTGATATGGAGGTGGAAGATGAAAAACAAATACATGACATTAGCACTATGGCGCCACTTGAGTTTCAAATAGAACTGTAATACAGTACAAGTGGAAGCCACTCTTAGTTCAGCCAAAGAGAAAACGTTGAATCCCAGCTCAGTTGGACACCTCAAAGATCATCAGTTAGTGCTTGAGAAATAAAGACAACATTCATACAGTATGTTTGAAATATGGTTTCACATAGGTGTCATCAGATATCTTATTTCTAAATGGCTAATAATGTAATCTTTTCACTGAGTGTGGCTCGCAGAAGTCATGTGGAGCTGAGCAGATAATCTATAAATTGTAAAATATACAGGAAACTATCATTTCTGTCAGCAGAAATACTCAAACAGAGTGTCTGACTGTTGGCTCCACCAGATACAGGTGTGCTGTCTAATTAAAGCCTACTGGGTGGCTGGAATGAAAACCTACTTGACTTTCTATTTTAACTGCGTTGGTCTGATTTTATCCAAACGTTTGGAGTTACAAACCTTTTTGGAGTCGGTCTTTGGATAATCGGCACCTTCTTTGGAATTACATGTGTACTTGTCTTTCTCACTGCAGTGTAAGGAATCATTTGGCAGAATTTTTGGTCAAGTTAACATTTTGCAGACATCAGCTGCTAATCAAGCTGCAGAAAAGCTCCCTGTTTGTGTCTGTGATTATTCAGCTGTGGTTTTGGCACAAAATGATCCATGTATGCTGATGTCTGCCATTTAGAGGTTGCCAACTGTTTCCTTTTTAGCCAGATAATTATTTTAAGAAAATACAAACATGATTGGAAATATAAAACACGGTGACCTATTGGAAGGAGTAGAAGGAACAAGCATTTGTCTTTGCCAGAGTAAATTATTGACTTAATTTAATTGAGCAGACTTTTATAGAACTAAGAGTTGCTTGATTTGTCAACAAAGAAACTTGACAGAAAAAAAAAAAACTCCCCAAAACTGCTTTGTTAGAATTTCCACTGTTTCATCAACCACCAACTCTGGTTTGTTTGAAATAATGCTATTGTTAACAGGTTTAGAATTACATTCTAAATATAATTCTTATAATGACAATACATGTAGTTTTTCTGCAGGCAGCAGAGTAAGCCAACAAAAATAATTAACTATCTATAACTATAGTTTTTTAGTTGCCCAACCCTTATATTTGGTCAATTTCCTGCGTTTTCCGCCATTTTTTTGGCAGTACCCCTTTAACGACATATGTCGACATTCAAGTAACAAAGAACAGGAAGAATGAATTAAAACCAAAATGTCCAAAAACAACTTGTTGGATGACAGCTTCTTCTAACGTTTCGTTAACCCTAACCCTAACCCACCGATCTTTCCCCAAACCTAACTAAGTAGTTTTTGTGCCTAAACATAACCAAATCATTGCAGTGTTTATTAAGTAGTCCTGTTGATCGTGGAGTGAGATTAGAAAGAGGGCGTATACAAACAACTAATCTATTTTGTCGTTTTATTTGGAAGGCTTTTTCTTAATCATTAATGACTTTAACAATTTGAATGTAAAAGAGCTTGTTATTGGCACTGCAGTGTGAAAACATAGCTGAAGTAATTCATTAGTTTGAACAAAATAAGGAACAAAATGTCCTGTTTTTTTAGTTTTTGTTTCAGTGTCTTTTAGTACATCAATGTGAATGTTTTCTCTGTGAGCTGCCCTCTGAAGTGTGAAACTGATACTTACCCCCTGAGGTCGGCATCATAATCCTGCCTGAACAGCTGAGATTTATAAGCACATGGCCTCTGCGCTGTTTTTACTGCTCTGAGTTCTCACTGTGTGAAAATGTTTCGAGTTCTTCTTCTGATAATTCGCTGATGATGGTCTCGTCTCCTCAATTTGTGTGTCTTTGTAGAGCAGCATGAAGTCCAGGTGTCCCGCTGGGATCTGAGAGGGAAGAATTTGGCGTCCCTGTGGTACAGATGGACCCCCGACTCTGTTCCACCACAGCCCTGAAGGGACCAGCTTTTTGAGTCGACTTGCACGGACGTATCCTACAAGGATTCACACATCAACTCTGAGTTATTGGCCTTTCTGATTGGACGTTGCCTCAGTTCATCCAGGCTTTTGTGTCTTCTAGATTCCACAATTTCTCTTTTCCTTTTTATATTTTGGACTCGAAGTTTGGCCTTAAAGTTAGATGCAGTTGCAGCTTTATTTTTCCATCCGAAAAGATTGAAACCTTTTCAGCAACCACCACTGACTAAGTGTGGATTATTTTTAAAGAGGTCTGGTGGAGCCTTTGGAGTATTTAAATAGATATTAGCTGCTGCTGATTTCAAAAACATCTGGATGGATACAGCTGATTAACATGCAGAAAGAAAGATTTGCTTTATTTCCTGCATGTTAAATTGAATTTTTGGAACAATTTACCAGCTTTTACACCATTGGGTAACTTTGAAATGAATATAGACTCTGATATCAGTTGAAATGTGTTTATCTTTTGATATTTCAAAAAGGGCATTATCAAGATTTTCTTCATTTTTTTTTTTTACAGTGAATTTACTGGTGTTGCAGCTCTTGCACAGTAGGTTTATCCTTTAAAAAATCTGGACCAAAATCATATTTTGTTTGCCCAGTTTCTGCTGTCACGTTTTAAACTTGGAACACCCTTTCCTTTATATTCAGTGGCAAGCCGTGGCTGACACCAAGCCAATTAACCTCATCATTCACTCTTGGCATTTAGTTCTTTGTGAACCTTTTTCAAGGAATATCATTTAAATTACGTTTCATTTAATGAGGATGATAATGTAGATGATAGCACATATGATTGAGGATGCTACTTTTAATTGACGACCCTTCTTAAACATGACCTAGGCTGTAACTGTGAATCATATATAATATTCAGAAATGTAACAGCTATGTGTCAGTGAAGCTAAAGATTATACCTAATGTTACTGGATTTCCTCATCAACCATCCATGTGAACCTTTTTAAATTGAACTTATTGCCATTTACCTTTGAAAAGGAGATTCTAAGGATCTTGGATATCATTTTCTTGATAATTAAAGAAAAGTAAACTAGTAAACTAAACTAACAATTAAAGGAAGCAGAAGCCATTTTAATGTCTATCTAAAGAATTGAAAGAGCGTCCATCTTGAAACAAACCAAAGTAACCGAGTATTGGATCTTATTTCTTGTCATATATATATTTTTTTTCAAAGCATCAGTATTTAAGTCACGTGACTGAAATGTTGCAGACAGAAACATAAAGCTCTTTTGGACTGCTCTTAAATGCTTTTATTTTGTAAGCTCTCCCCTTGGATTACAGCCCAGAGGAAAGCAATGTCAGCAATTTGATTTTTTACTGGATGTGAAAAAGTGACAGAATTTTGCTTATTGACCCTGGAAACACAAGACACAAGCTTGCACAGATTGACAACGTCCAAAGGGCCACGCTTACGTCCCATCCTGTGTAGCTTAAATCACTTCTTCCTGTCTTTGGGGGAACTCTCAGCCCTTCCTGTCCCCACCATGGTGATGTCTCAGGGCACTTACACATTCCTGGCCTGTTTTGCCGGCTTCTGGTTGGTCTGGGCCATTATCGTCATGCTCTGCTGCTTCTGCAGCTTCCTGCAGCGCCGGTTGAAGCGCCGCCAGGAGGAGAGGCTGAGGGAGCAGTGTCTGCGAACCGTAGAGATGGAGCCACTCGGTTGCCCCCCTACAGGATACCCACTGCCACCTCCTCCTCTGCCTCCTCCTCCACCCTTACAGCTGCCCAGAGATCCCCCGCAATTCTGTCCTCCTCAAACCCTGTCGCCACCTGTCCCTCTGCAGGTTCCCCATCCCATGCCGCAGGCAAACTGGATCAGCATGCCAGGTAATATAAAATAATTGTATTTGTCCTTTTTTTTCTTTGCATACATTATAATGCAAATATGAATCCTTGTTTTATTCTGTTTATGGAATGTTCCCCTTGGTTTAACAGTATTAAACCATTTTGCTATGGAATAAACAGGTGGTTGAATGGTGGAGGTTAAAAGAGGCATTGGGGGAAATTGTTGTGAGGAGAAAGATTTCAAATGTTACCAATGGCCTGGTTTAAGTCTTTCCTCAGTGTACCAAATCATACCTCTGTACATACATACATTTTTGAGTATTTATCATTGAGCTAATTTGCGTTTTCTCAAGGTGTTGAGTAAATAATTTTTGTCAGGTTAGTTTTATTGATCTGGTTGGTTAACGTTATCCAGTGATAGACGTTCAACCCTAGATTATTTATCAAATAAACTGAAAGCATTTTTTAAAAGAGCTTGCCCTTTTACAAAAGCTTTCCAAAGATGGCTTCTATGGTCCTGTGGTACAGAAGATCTAGAGAAAAAACATCTGGATTCAGCTTTTAGCCAATTTTACAACTTTAAGGACCTAATGTTTTTAATAAGGGCTATAGAAGGGTTCCTAATGAGTAGTTTATTTGGTTTGAAAAAAAGAAATTGCCACCAATTTACAGACATCTTTCACAATGTAAGTCAATGGGAAAAAGTATTTCTGGGCTGAGATACAGAAGTTGTAGTACCCGCTGTTTGGCCACTACAAATATTTTCTCAAAGTCCAGAGCACTTCCTGGGGGCTTGGTAACGTCTGATTCTGGTACACGAACACGTGCAAAAAGTGTAGAAGGCGACGAATACAAGTGCAATCTCTAGCTGTTAGCTGTATATGGTGACATATAAAAACTGATTAAGTGGACGAGGCTAAAACTTTTCTCAGTCTTGAACCTAGATTGTGTGGCCGTGGATGTCTCCTGTAAACAATACAAACCAGTGCACATCTCAAGGAGATATTAAACCCATTACACCTTAATTCCTTTTATTTACAAAAACAAATTCATATTTCATATGTTAAAACTCTTGAACAAAAAATGCAACTAAGACTGAGGAATAATGAATGAATTCACATCTATATGGGCAGTAAAGATGCAGACAGAGAGGCAGAGGACAGGGGGAGGATTTCATTTTGTGTCGGATATTTTTAAGACACCTCCCAGCTTCCAGCTCTCTGCCTGCCTAGCAGTGTTCCCCGCGGGGCGTCATGGTGACAGCTGCCGCTGAAACGTGGGTGGTGACTGTGGAGGCTGAGCAGTGATGGAGCGAGCAACAACAGCTAAACTATAAAAGGAACACAAAAAAGACAAGAAGAAAAGGGACAATCAGGGAGAGTACAGGAGCACAGCTGGGCGGGAGAAGGAACAGAGTGGCCTTTTTTCCCCGGGGTTCCATCTTAAAAGATGTTTATCTCATATTAACGTTATGAGTTATTGATTACTGACTCTGAAGTGTTCTTTTCTAATGTAACTAGTTTTATAAGCCATTCGACAAAATGTACAGTTCATGTTGTCAAAAAAAAAATATATTCTTAAGGCTTCTGCAGTCTGAGATACATCCCAAAGTTGTGTCTGTATTGTCTCTAGTTGTACTGTATATATTGAGGCAGGATAATAGTAGACATTGCTTCACATTTGGTGCTCATCAAGGTTGGGAACCAATGTTTTTATTGATACTACATTTAGACCATCAGGAAGACAAGGAGTCTACAGACAGTTGTTGCAAGTCAAAGAACTACTAAAAAAACACAACACTGAATAAAAACCAACAGGAATAACAAAACTATTTATCTTTGAAACCATAATTCAACATGTAGTGTTGCTCTTAAAGACCGTTTTTAATCAATCAATTTACAACCTCAGTATTCTGGCTTTGGCAAATATAGACCATGTTCCAAACTTTAGACAACATACAAACATTTTTTTTTAACAATTCAGGCACCTTGAACCTGATCCACCCGATATAAAAAAGATCTTTAATCAACACCCTGCCTTGTTCAAATACTCCATCCAGGCAGCTGCCAACCACAAACTAACCTACAGAGCTGCTCCACTTGTGCAGTCGGCAGTTCAATGCCTTGCTCAGGGGCAACTTCAATCCAACTTGTTCCTGTCCAACATTTGCACAACTTTGCAGCCCTGATCATATATTATTATTTTATTTATTTTTTAACCCCAACAGTGTTTGTGAGCATATACAAAAATGTTTTGGGAACATTCTGCTTCACTCTTCTGGCAGAAGCTTCAAACTTCAACCTTGAAAGCTAAAAAACGCTTGCATTTTTGAGATGTCGGAAATTGAACAAAAGAGTGCAACTGCAGTGAAAATGATTGTCAGTGCTAAGCAGTATTAGCAATGAGCAGCAGTGCAGTTATTTCATATATGGCACTGAAGGACCTGAAGAAAATCCTGCAACATTAAAGCACTAAGATGTGCAGCAATTCTGCATAACAAAGATCAAATTTATTTATAAGTCCAGTCTCCTTTTTCTGTAGTTGGTATGTATTGCATTATAAATGTACTTATATTCATGCCTTTTTTAAGCAAACAAGAATGAATCTTAAAATAATTAAACACAGGAAATTATGACAAAAAAAACTATTAAGAGAATAATTAAAACACACGGATAAGCGGAGGAAAAGTGTGAAAACCTTTTCAAATCTGTGCAGAGTAAAGTGTGGGGATGAAAGAAAAAGGGATTACTGGAGAGTAAAAGGAAAGCTGGAGTGAGAATAAGAGCATCAGCTGCTGTCAAAGATGCTTAATGAGCACAGACAGACAGTATCGGATAAAACAAAAGGTTGGTGGAGTCTTGGTCACAAAGCAGACTGATGAAGAGGTTCAGTATCCAGGCAGCAGCCGAGCTAAAAGGGAAGCAGGTGCCGACCAGCTGAGCACAACAGAGGCTGGAGAGAGAGGCCGGAGCTGTTTCATTAACGGAGAGAGAAAGAAAGACGTGGAGATTGTGAAAGTGCTGAGTTTCCATTTACACTTCTTCGGATAGCATTAGAGATGATGGTGGAGAGGGATGAGAAAGGGGCCCCCAAGCCCCCAGGAAGAGGGCCAGACTTTGAAGCAAATATCTGTAGCAGCCAAACTTGCTGTTACAACTTACAAGTTTAGTCATGTGATGCCGTGGGAGGCGGGTGAATCGTAAAGAATGCCATTGCAGTAATCCAGTCTGGATGTAATGAATGCATGAATAAGTGTTTTGGCGACGGTGGGGGAGAGGGAGGTTCAGATACAGGTGATGTTCTTGAGGTAGAAGAAGGCTGTTTTGTGACATGGTTTACTGTACGTGATGTAGGAAAGTGAGGGTGGGGTCGTGGATGATACCAAGGTAACACATGTAAGTGGAGGGGTTTACAATGAAGCAATCCAATTTAAGTGAACAATCCTTGGTGGAGCAGGTAAGCAAGTTTGATCCGGTGATGATTATTTCAGATTTGTCACAATTCAGTTTGAGAAAGTTGTTTTGCATCAATTTTTTATGTCAGTGAGGCAGTTGGCGAGTTGGGTGTGTGTGGTTGCAGAAATGTATTTTGTAGAGAGGTAGAGCTGGGTGTCATCAGCATTACAGTGGAACTGGAGTTGGTGGTGACGGAGGATTTGTGTAAGTGGGGGGGATGTAGATGATGAAGAGCAGGGGACCAAGTACAGAGCCCTGGGGGATGCTGTAGGTGACTGAAGCCATGGGGGATTTGCAGATGTTGATGGAAATGAATTATTGTCTTTCAGAGACAAACCATGAGAGTTTGCCGAAAATATATAGGATAGATCCAGGTATTTTTGTTAGTGATTGCCATTTTGCATTTGCGCGTTGATCATATTTATACAGGAATGAACAGGGCTCAGCTTCCAACGCTGTATCCAGTTCTCTAAATACATCCATGGGTGGAACCTGAAAGGGTGTTTGTAGTGTACCTTTAATCAAGCACTGTTTTTATTTTGCAAGCATTTAACACTGTACTCATATCTATGGCATTTTATTGTGCACTTGTGGCATCAATGAGAGAGGTTACTGTAGTGCTGACTTTTGTATTGAGCCTATTTTACATTTCAAATTTAACTGAGGCAGCATTATTTTTATAGGACATTGGTTGGACTTAACAGATATTTCTGGTCAAACGAAAAAAAAAGGCAAACGGAAACACTGCACCACATACATCCTCACACTGTGTTTGGTGCTTTAAATGAAAGCCTTCTGATCCTCCTGCTGGAAACATCAGGCCCATGTGTTTCTGCTGATGTGTATTTAAAGGCGTGCTGGCAGCTGGTAGTATTGTTTTACAGCAGAAACACATGGACGGGGGAGTTAGGACAACAATGACAGTGGATCCTGTAGGTATCTATGAGGCATGATAGAGGAGTGATGGATTCTGGCCGAGTACAATCACACATACAAGAACACACACATTTGCATCTATAAATATATACAGCTCCATGGCAACAGTTCAACGAACAGCTGTGGATTTGAACCACTCTGATATTTGTTGTATTGCCTGTGAACAGGTTCATGCTGTGGGTTTGTTTTGTTGGTGTTGGGATGCTGGAAGTAAGGATAATTTACATTCAGTTACAATGAAATACAAAAAAATGAAAACATGAAACCTGAAAGAAGGTGAGGGAGAAGAAATGTGGCCTAGGCATAGACTGTGCACAAAAAGTGGGTGCAGCCACCAGGATACCATTTTGAAGCCATGAGTTACAAAGGTTTGGAGCTTGATTTGATTTGAGAAGACGGCAAGTCCTTTGCTTACACTGCCATGTCATACACTGTGAACGCTTGTTCTGTGTGTGAATTGTGACTGTTTATTCAAAATTTACACGGAAAACCAACTAAAAAAAGTGCATTGATGTTTCAATGTAGCCTACTAGCTTCAGTATCACATCAAATGTTATGAAAAACTTGAATGGAGTTTGAGAGGTAAAATAAGCATTACTCTATAGCTGTTGTTGTAATCTGTTGTTATCACATCATCTGAAAAGTAATATAGGTATCATCTCTTTAGTGGATCTCCTAACATCGAAATCAGCTTCAAACTTTTTTTAATTCTTGAACAGATTTCAAACTTTTCAGATTTTCTAAAAGAACTTGTGCAAAAAACTCAGGAGACAAGATAAAGTTAAAGCAGGAGGAAAGCTTGTGCAACATTTTTGACAAATATTGATTAGGATCTGGATAAATGTATCGAAGTGGATAAAGAAACTGCTTCCAGGTGTTACAAAACACTGTTTTGAGATTGATGTCTGTTGCCCGAGGCCCAAAAATATTTTCCTTTATACTAACAGCACAGTATAGTACAATCTCCAAGGTCTTTCCGACTCTCTTTGTCAAGTAAGAGGTATTTTAGAAATTTGCAGGATTTAACTTGTTTTAGAACATGAATGTGTTTTCCTTCTGAAATACCACTATTCAAGCTACACCTGTATTTTAACAATTGAGGACTGCTTTCTGTTTCGAACCAAGGTTAGCAAATCATCTAAAAGAACAAAATAAATATCCAGTCACTTTTGTCAGCTGTAGCAACCGCAAAGCCTTTAAGCTAAACGCAGGGAGTCTCTTGACTATGAATCATGTCTCAGTGTATCCTAAAATCTTTGTGACAGCTGAAAAACCTGAAAACATGGACAATGTCCAAATCTCTGCATCAGTCGAAACATTTCACTGCAGAGTTCTCTAATGGGAACAGATTGTAATGCTTCTCAGAGTGTAATCATCACCAGGTGTGTAGAAAATATTGCCTTTTGTTTGGCTGTGCAGGTAAAAGAGGATAAAAGTGTCAAGACACCAACAGATTTCTCTTTATGGAAATCTAAACAGAGCACATTGTGCAGAAGAAAACAAATCATGACAAGAATAACTAAATAAGTAATTTCATACAATTTCATGCAGTTATTTTTCAGAGAGCCTCCGGTAATGATGTTAATACGAAACATGGAACAGGAAACGATTTGTATAAAAATAATAGAGATTGAATAATATGCTCTATTTTTTACTACAACAATCATCAGCGCTCGTAAATTATTTGTACTGTCCAGAAACAAAACAGGGATACATTTACATTTTTGACTTTAGTTTCCAACACAGACTTAGAACAACAATTGACATTGTAGTTTTCTCCAGAACAGCTATCCAACAAACATTCACCATCATCTAACCACAGACGAATCATTTCAACCACCCCATTGCATTTACTGTGGCGCTACATATATGAAGCATTCAGAAAATGATTCTGCTGAAATCTGAATCTCTCTTAAGACATCAGTTGATGTTTGCATCATACATCTGACTGGAGAGATTGCAAAGGACACACATTGGAAAAGATGATAACAATCATTCTTCACCAAAAAACAAACTCCATGTATGAGCAAGCCTACTCTCAAACTTGAAAAACAGTCAGGAAGCAGGGTTTTGAATCTGCCATTATTTTAAGCCGCACTTGCAAACATTTTCAAACACTATTGAATGTATGTCTACAGGTGGTGTTTAATGACTGCTTCCAAAAACCAACACTGTCTGCATAATTTACACATTCATTACTCCCTTACAATAGAAGTAAATGCGATTTTAGACACTCGTGAATCATAACTCTGCGTCATCATTGACATTTGAATATTCATTTGTGAAAAATATTATAACACGACTTAGATGCTGTTTAATCAGTACCACTGAATATGATGATTCAGTCTTCAGTGAGAAGCAGAAAGATTGGAAAACAAGTGCGCCTAAAGGAGTGAAAGGGAAAAGTAAAATGTGTGTGAAAGAGATAGAGGAACAGAGAGCTTGGACCAAATGTTATGTGATGCTTTTTGTTCACACTACAGAACACATTGTCACACTTTCACAGTAGGAAGTTCATTATTACAATGTTTTGGGTTGGGATTCCTGACTGCAAAATGGTATACACTGATCACAAAAATAAGAATTGACTCTATATGTGTCATAATCCATCATACTTTTCTTTCTGGTTTGCATCAAACTATGACTTATTTATATGTACATTAAAGAAAAAATAATGCAGTAGAGCTTACACAGTGTGTTACAAATTGATAGCCTGAGATCCTGAGCAACCTTTGCGACTATTGGTGCCGGGTGATATTTCAGTTTGATAACTTATTTTCTTTCAATGGAAATGCATCCAGAGGAAATCATATATTGAGATATCATGATACCCATTATGCCCTTTGAATTAATTATAACAAGAATACTCAAATCACTCTAAAAGATCTTGTGGAAAACATTTTGAGGGAATAGCAATGGAAGATTGCAGTTTTGTTTTTACATTACAACGTAGTTCACAAACTGAGTATACATAGCCTTTTTGTTTAGGTTCATCTGAAACACTTTTGTTAATTTTGCCCTTAAGTTTCTAATAATTAGTTCAGTATATTCCATTTGTCAAGTAAGGTTATTTACCCAGGGACAATTCAAAAATATACTTTGCTATTTGGTTTGACCTATATAAGGAGATAAGATTCTAGCCATATATTTCAAACTCCTGTGACGAGTGGGGAGTTCTGTGATTAATTCAGTATCCTATATTTTCTTCTACAGACACAGACGTATTTGGGAAGCCGCCCTGCTATGAGGAGGCAGTTCTGATGGAGGATCCTCCTCCACCCTACAGTGAGGTCTTGTTGGACCCGCGGGGAGGCACCTATCTGAAACCCGTCCCTCCCCGAGCTGCACCACCGCAGCCTCCACCCTTTAGGGAACACCAGGATCCAGCTCCGGTGTTCACAACCGAAACCAGCAAGCCTCCTGTGACGGCGGTATTCCCCGAGCGAGGTTACTCCTCCCTCATACGCCTGCCTTCCTCCCAGCGCTGGGACTCATTGGGTCATCTCTTATCCAACATGGATCTGAACCACAACAACCTCACGCCGCCGGGTGCACGGTCCATCCAAGCCGCTACCGCGATGGCGACCATGCCCCGAAGAGAGCCCAGGACTCAACACGGGCTACGAGGGGGAATTCATGGACTCCAAGGAGGCATACAAGGACTCAGTGGAGGGATACAAGGACTCAGTGGAGGGATACAAGGACTCAGTGGAGGGATACAAGGACTCAGTGGAGGGATACAAGGACTTCAAGGGGGGATTCATGGGCTTCAGGGTGTTCATGGACTAAGGGGACTGGAGCCCAGTTGCGGCTTGCCAACAGCCTTCCCCTTGCTGGGTCGTAGCACCGCTGTCTAGACCTGGATAATTAGCACAGAAGTCTTACTAACCAATAAGTAGGTCCATCTCTAAAGAGCCTTCAAGCAGGAGATCTATGAAGACAGACTTCCTGTCGATATGCCTCCTTTGCTGCTCAGTGTTTACAGCACTATCAGCGCTAGTAGAAGAGATTTAATCCCCTAAAGAGCCAAAATAGGGTTAAAGTTGTGCGAAAGGCATCAGGAGTTCAATTCCCCATGCAGCTCTGTTGCTGGGATCATGGCTTTCGGATCGGAGTAAAAGAGGAAATTAAACACAACGTCTCACACCGGTGTGGTTGAGTTACAGAGGCATGCTGGTGTCAGTGAAAACAATTGACTGTTTCAAACAATGGAAAGGATAAATAAAAGGTCCAGTAATAATGCCAAAGGATGAGCAACAAGCACAGCTGTTTTTCCACCTTTTCGTCCTTCATTTTTTATCTCTCCCTTTCCTCTCTCCCTTTCCTTGTGTTCATCCCCGCTCTCCTCTCGTCTCTCTGTGCCGGTGCAACCTATTGTACCAGCCTGCCGTTGCCATGGCTCCTGGGAACTGTCTGTTGCTCACGTCGACCTCTCCTCTTCTATCTGTGCGAAATTTCCGAAAGACTCTGTTCACAGCTCGTCTCATCTCAAGGACTGCAAGTATTAATGGTTACAAAAGAGCACGTGGTGTGAGCCTTCAGTGGAGAGTCGGCCACCATGTTTGTGACGTTAGAGCTCCGAAGGCCAGTTTTCACAAAGACAGACAAAACCAACTTAGAGTACAACAAGCCTTCCAGAGAACCAAGCGTACTTGGATTGCATTTTGTAACATGCTGCGTTGTTGTTTCTAATGACTTTATGGCAAACTGTTGCGGTTTGGCCTAAATCTGGTAGTCTGGGCCCTTTTTGTGGCCACGGAATGGCAATGTCTGGGTCATTTGAGTGAAAAAACACACATTTTTCTTGTACAAATGTTGCTATCATTCTCTTAAGCTTTGTGATAAATGCTCAAATTGCTCTTGTGAAATAAAAAACATCTTCACATGCTAGGCTTCTTCTAATAATTTGAGTTAAAGAACAATATGCGATCAGCTAATTGTGTTTTTATGCTCAACACAGAGCATCTTTACATCAAAATTAAAGTTTGTAACTTTAGTACCTTTTTGTATTTACTTAGTAGCATCTCCTTTACAGTGCCAATCATTTATTATTAACTAACTGTTTATTAAGAAACTGTTGACAATTAGAAATATGCAAAATAGCTGTTCACAGTGATTGCTTGAAATACAGCCAACATCAACGTAGCATCTCAAGTTTATCATCATCTTCTTTAGTATCTGTACCATTCAGAATTGCTACTTTAATGAAAGGGACGTAAGAGATGTTCTATAGCCTTCTTTTCCTGACATCTTAAATTTCCACATGAATTATTCATCAGATTATCATGTTCTTTTTCCTCTGCTTCTCTCAGCATAACTTCGTTCTGAACGTCTGCCTCTGCCAATCAGGAAAGCCTTAAATTTAAATTGTGATTTTCCCTTTTTTCTCCGACTCCCTCAGTTTCTGACTCACTCTAACCTAACCTCACATCCTCCTTTTATTTTCCTTACCATGTCTTTGTTATTTTCTTTTTTTAATCCTTTCTTGATCATCATTTATCTCCAACTGCCTTTTGTGTTGTTTTCCATTGTCACTCCAATTTATTCTAAGGCTACTGCTTCTTTGATGCAACATTGAATAACAAGGAAATGGAAACGCCACTTTGCTGCCACTCATATCTCATAAGGATTTTTTACAATTTATGAACATTTCTCTGCCTTTTATGTGCTGATAACAACGCTTTTATTTCACTTCATCTCAGCATGTCACTCACATTCTGTAGTTGAGGCGACAGACTTCTCAGATACATTTGAAGTCATATGTTAATACAAAAGCTTAATGTTTTTCAAGTTGAATTACTATTCACAAAAGCTTGAAAAAGTGTTTTTTCTTTAAAAAAGGTTTGACTTTGCAAAAAGAAATACAATTTTCCCTTCTAAAACATCAGGTGCTGTATTAGGCAGATGCTATTTACACCCGGGTGACTATGGGCAACAATTGTATTTCCACCACGGTGACTACAATCAAAAATGCTATTTACACCAGGGTGACTATAGTCAATAATGGTATTTGCACCCGGGTATAGACAACAGTTCTATCTGCACCCGAGTGCAAACACACAGTTTTATTAAACCTCATAACTGTGATTACAGCAGAGGGGAGTGGGGGATTTACAGCAGTAGCTTACAAAGGCACTACACTGTTAATGTTCAGTGGAAAATCAAATACTTGACTTAAGGCTTGACGTCACCCCGCTGTGATGTGTTGTACTTAAAGGTCCTACCATGCTATAATAACAGGTAATTTAGTTTTGTAGAGTTGCAGGTTTAGTGTCTGTAGATTTATAGACTTTCTTTTTTTATATAATCAGAGATGAATTAGTCAAATCTTAGGATCGATGTTTCCTTCTGGTCTTAAGATAATTGGTGATTTTGCGACAGGTGTTAAAAGTTAAACACCTGTTTTACATAAATGATGTGACCTGGAGTAAAATTATTCTTGACTTGAAAAAAAGAGTGGTGCGGCAGCAGTTTTCTAAACTTGTTGGCCGATCAAGGTGTTTTCACCCTTTACAGAGATCACCAGTTACAAGAAGATTGAAAGCGAGAGCGACAACTACAGCAATTAGTTTAAATGTCACATCCTTTCCGCTCTTCCCATTCCCTGCGGCCACAAAATAATGGTAATAATGCTTTTGAATTATCATAATTATGGTTACCATCAATGTGAAGATACTAAATAATAATATGTCAGTCAATTATCATAAAATGCTGAAGGGTCAGGATTGGAATTTGGTTAAAGGTAAAGAAAATATCTTTGTTTTAAGAATGACATTTCCTCTAGCACTTGTTGTTTTATTGCACACATGAATTGTTGTTATCCATGCCCGTTAATTTGGGTATTATAATAAATAATAGAACTTACTTTTAGAATGACAATTATTTAATCTATAAGTAATTCACCTGCTGAGATAAGCTTATATTACAGATATGATAGGCCTTGTTAATTACAACAATAGGACATAAAAACAGAAAGAGAACGTTATCAGACAATACTGTATATACTCCAATGCTTTGCTTCTTTCTATTACAACGACACACCTCTAAACAACACCAACACCTTGACAAACACAGATATCAGGTATTCAGTATTCCACAGGTAGAAAGAGATAATGTACTTTAAACAACAGCCGGTAAACCCCAAACTAGAGAAGAATGACTTTCTCTGCCCACACTGACAGTTCAGGGTTTAAATGAAGGTAAAATGGAGAATCGAACAAAAACCTTCTCTTTTTAAATCGGTTATTTTTGTTCAGAGTATAAAGTATAATACCTTTTTTCAAACCAAACAGCAGTCTACGGCATAAAATGATTAATGGTTTTCTTCAAATACTTCCATACATTCCTAGTAAAAGATTACAGTCTGAGATTGGAAGTCATCAAAAGCTGTCAGGAGGGCATTTATTAATATAAAAAAAGGTCATGACATTGACGACAAAATTATGAACCAGTTTCCTTGGCAACAATCCGACAGTTTGACAGTTTGACTCCTCCTGCTGGCCCGGGATGACATTTTTCCACCCATCAGAAAGACAAAAAAAAAAAAACCGACACACCGCTGAGATTTTTCTCCTGACTCAACTGTCTAATGTCAGGCCTGGGATGGCATCTGTGAGAGAACGTGTTGCCTGGCAACCTGCTCAGCCATGTTTACATGTAGGGAAGAGAAAACATCAGTACACTGCAACACTCATCGTCACAGCAACGACTGAGCATTTCTACCACATCGTAAAACTTTTAGACGCTAATGATTTAAATAAGGGCTATAAAAGTGTTTGTATGAGCCATATATGTGTATTGCTTATCATGTTATATTATTTTGAACAGTTAGTGGCAGGGATTAGCTGCACAGGGTTCATAAATAGGGTCATAGGGCTGGAGGAGCGAGAGCAAACTGATCTTACAAGACGCGGCAGATGCTAACATCCAACGACCGATAATCATCTGTTTTTTGTAAAGATCACTTAGTCCCCTCCACTGGTAAATAATGGCAAATGGAATATAGGAATAAGGAAGATGTTATTGCCATTGTTCTTACTGGGTAGTTGATTTATTTACAAATAAAAATGGCAGCTGTCCATGTGCAGACCATAACAGGTTCAAGGGAGAAAGGGTGATAAAAGTTGCTCAGTCACTGATTAAGATGCAAAGTTGAAAGATATTCAGGTACATTTCAGAAAGAAGCATGTGTACGTTCACAGCCAACATTTTATCCAAGCATTGTTCGTTTCAGGATTTTATTTTCCATGTTTTTTTTAGAAAATGTTGTGTTTAATCATCCCACATCTTGTGTTTCTGAAGTTGGATGTGAGGTGGAAGAAATCCTCAGCATGTGTTGAGAGTCTCTATAAGAGTGTAATCAGAGCTCATTTCCACTGATTAATTATTGGTCAGAGAAGTCTGCTCACCAAGTGGCCAACAAATTGATTGGACATCCTTTGGAGTGTTCACATCTGTCAGCTTAATAGCGACCGCCTTCAGTTTTAACAACAAGGTCACAGAAAATAAAAGCTCATTTTCTCTTAAAAATGCTTGATTTAAAAGCAAAAAACTGCTTTAAAAAGCTGCACCCATTGAGCATGAAATACACAGAAACAAGAAAGCAGTGGTAGGAGAATGGTAGAAATGTTGGGATTTAGTCAAAGCAGTGACATGATGAAATCAGGTGTAAATACCTTATTAAATATGTTAATTAGTAGAGGTGGTTTCAGGTCATCTCAAGGTAGTTAATTACAGCTGGATTCAATACACGTTGCCACAGAGAAACACAGGTGTAAATAATGATGTTAATGAGGGCTGCTCGTTAGTACCATTAGAAACACCTGTGCTTTTCCTGCTGCGATTAGTCAAAATGTGTTCTCTGGAAAAGCCTAACAGATTCTTCCATTTACAATCTTCCCCTAAAAGGATCTTCTCCAAGTAAATATACAATATTGCTGAAATTCATTAACTCAACTTCTCTTTTTAAATTAAGAAAATGTAGTGTTAAAACTTAGATATTTAGACTGAAGGGGAAACATGTTTTTGTAACGTTAAAAATATCTTGTATCATAACAAGGATCTTGTTTTAATGATTAAATGTTAGTGTCATTGAAACTGAGCACACATTTATTAAGTGATGGCTCTGTGCTCTTATACGCACACACAGTATACATATATTAACTTGTGTGCAATAAAAAAGTAACATTTTGGCAAGATCTCAGTCAATATAGCATGTAAAATCATTAACTTTAAGATTCTCATTCTGAACTGATGTAGATTTCAAATCAGAATCATGAAACCTGAATAACGTTGGCGCTAAATTAATGGACTGCAACTCTTTACCAGGCAGCTCTTAAGCCTGTTTATCATGCAGTACTTATGAATAATGAATACAAATGATCAGATTTTGAATTTGATCTACAGGAAAATATTTCCCTTCCCCACTGTCAGACTTTGACCTTCCTGAGGTTAAGACTTTCATGTGAGAAAGTCACGGTCTGAATTCATGTTTGGGAGGATTGCACCCTATAGGAAATATATTCTAAACAACAGCAGTCAGAACACAGAGATGACAGCTTTTCCTATGACATAATTATAAAACGTTTAGTAAGACCAGAGTGAATCATCAGAGCACAGGAAGCTACAAGCATTCCCTCAGAAGCGGAAAAGAAATACAATGAGGCCATCCAGTGGTGGAGATGTAGACTACAAGAGAAGAAGATTTAATTTGACTTTAATTTTATTTTTGTAGGTTGAGGAGTGCTGCTGTGCTGACACGGTTGGTAGACATACCTTTGAATCCAGCTGGTCCTTTTGCAGTAAATCCATCCATCCATCTTTTCCTGCTTTTCCGTCAGGGTCGGGGAGGTAACAGCTCCAGCAGAGAGCACCAACCTTCTCTTTCCCTGGCCACTTTGCAGTAAATGTTTTAGTTATTTTATAAACAAATTCTTTTTGAGTAATAAAACCTTTGCAGTGCAGCTTTAACATGTTAAACTTGTTAGACAGCTAGATGTGTCTTGGTGCTGAGAACAATTAAGTCTGCCAAATGGCATTTTTAATTAAACAAAAATCTAGAATGACACAACAATTTCCGTTCATTTAGAAATCTGGGTTAAATCTAGTGGGGTTTAGAAGTTAAAGAAGTATTCCCTTGATGTAAAAACCATGTGACGATTGCTAGGACTGCATCATCCTGAATGATATGCATGTGTTTTATTGTTTTAGCAGTTGTAAAAGCAGGTATTTCTCTGGATTTCCTTTAATTAAAGAAATAAATGTTCACTTGAGTAAAGAGACAAAAAACTTATCAAGACTTGCATATTTATTCACTCATTTGTTCAGGATTTGCATTAATTTTAGTGGATCATGGATGTGAGCACATCCTCTTTCTGTCACATGATCATTTGGGAGAGATGTATATCAAGCACCAGTCACAAAAGCATCTCAACATCTGGATAAAAAGATTAGCAAAAAAACTATGTTTTAGTCAGTTAAACACACACAAGCAAACACAAACACACACACAGGAAGGTATTATTGCCTAGGAGTTTTTATTTTCTACAGGAATTTACAGCAAAAAAAGACTAACACTGTTGTTGCTAATATTCAAAAAGGTCCTGAAAATCAATTCTAGCACTTTTTCGACAGGTATTAAAAACACACACACATCCCGTCTCGGCCCCGCCCCACCTCTCACTCCAGTTAACAGGGCAACTAAATATTGCATCAATAAAAAATAAGAAATAAAAAATAAAATACATATGATAGTTTTTTGCATTGGCACAGAACAAAAGCAGACGGGCAGCAGACGTGGGTCAGAGAGGAATCAGGAATCACGTTTAGTTTTAAACTGCTAGGAGAAACAGATGTCAGGAAAGCTTTTTAAATGTTTGCAATTTAAAAAAAATTCCCACAAACACTGGAAATGTTCCCTTTTCTTCTATTCCTGTGTGTTGAAAGCACAGGATTAATCGCTTTTATCTTTTCATCATAGGATTCCTTTTATTTTTCCACATGTATTTAATTGCAATCTCCTCTGGATCTCATCATTTCTGGCTTATTAGATTTCAATTTAGATCTACATTGCAGAATTTGCAAATTCACAGATGATTTAAGCCTGTTTATGCGCTATATACTGTATTTCTGGTTACCTGAATAAAAACAACACTGAGTGGTATGACATGGCGCATTGTTTCTTACTTTAACGTGGTTGAAATGTTACAGAAGCCTTAAATTGGTGTTTTGTATTGCACTTCCAATACATGTGGACAGTTAGTATTAAGGAGAACTGTTAAAATTGTCAAAGCAGAAGCAGAACAAGAGGCGGAGATATGCTAACTTTCAGTCCCTAGTTGTGATGGAGAAAGGACACATTTTTTAGGCCTATTGTCACATAATCCTCGGATGCCCATATTTAGGTTTAACGGTTTATTGAATTCTGTAATTGCCTTTCTGATCGATACTGGCTGTAAATAAGCCACTTAAGAAAAGGTAGGATTGATAAATTAAATCTTATCAGACAGAATAAAAATCAATACTGATGTGAATAAATGTGAACATCTGGTTCTCCATGCAGATTAAAACAAAGTCAGAAAATAGTATAAGCAAACATAGTTCGGCCCAAGATTGCTTCCAGCTGGTTGTGGGACAGTAAGGCCTAAATATGCCCAAAATATTTAAAATGAATACTCTAAACTAAAAAGGCAGGGCGTCCTGCTTAAACCCTCCACATCTCAGAAGATGAAAACTGTGCCCACTGTTGTGTAGAAATGCCCGCATTCTGAAGGGCTTGGTGGAAAATGTTATAATCGTTAGCCTTTGGAGAAATGTTAGAAGAATCATACAAAAGCTTCTTTTTTTTCTAATGTGCACAATCTGAAGATGGCTTTGTTTTCATTACCTTAAAGCCAAAGCCTCCTACAAAACACTTGGAAAAATATCTACAGTATATTCATCTAGATTTGATGCAAAAAATGTTGTTTAATTTGCTTTGTTTTAATATATAATAGGGGTAAAAAGTATGATTTCTATGGAACCAGAAGGGAGGGCTGATTTAGAAGCTCCTGCTTATCCACAACGAGGCAGAAGAAATAAAAGTGCACTGGAAAAAGCAACCAGATTAACAAGCCATTTAATCTTGAATTCAGTTTTAAAAATCATACAAAAGGAGCGAAGAAAAGGCCAATACATAGCCACAGTTTGAGTTCTCTCAGGAATGTCATTTAGGGAATAGATTGATATCTTCAGGGTCCCTTTATAATCTATAATAGACCAGAATAAATAAAACATTTAACTTTTTTCCAATAAAGTATGCTAAATACAAGATTAACTGACTTGCCAAAGTGAATGTTTTTGGATATGAACAGAGGAAGTAATCAAGAAGGAGAAAGGTGAAAAAGACATAAGAAAGGAAACAGAGAGTGAAGATATACATGGCAGCAGTAATGATGCACTGTATTAGTTTTATAGGGTGTTATTAAAGCACTACAGACTAGGTGTGCCGGCTGCCTGCCACATACTGGGCTTCATTGTCTCTAATATGCAGCAGTGCGCTACGTTAATGTGTAATAAATCATTTACACAAACAAAAGTCCCCCCCCGCTCCCAGCTATTACATCTGCATTGCAAAAGAAAAAACAAATAAATAAAATAACAAACACAGAAAAGAAAACTGAGCCTTCAAACCGTATTTAACGCAAACCCCGTATTTTCTTTCCCCGGTGGCTACTGTTTTGTTTTTCTTCTAAAAGATAATACAGAAGTAGTTTCGATGCAAGATTTGTTATTAATATTATTGGTTTTTTTTGTTTGTGTTTTGTTTTTTAGAAAAAAAATCATTTTCTTCTTAAAGCACACTTCCTACTTCCTCTTGGTCCGGTCGTGGCGTCTGAGTGGCCGGTTAGTCGCTGTCTTCGTCGCCCACTGGGTCTGTGTCCCAGCACGTAATGTCAATCTCTGAGCACACACACACAGACGGACAGAATTGTGTAATGATATTAATATTTGTTGGTGTAATTATGTTAATATGAAGTATTGGAGTGCCAACCACAATTGATTTTAGTGAGGTAGGATAACAGAAACACAGTGACAGAAATAATTTCAACATTAGCAAAAACTAGATCCTCATAGAGTTTATGGTAGGACCGCTTAGTTTCCACACAAACTGAATACTATAACATTGTTAAAGGAATATTGATCTCTGGACACCTTATTATACTATTGGTGAATTCAGCTTTATATATATTTCCACACAACTTCAGTGAAAGAGTCATATCATAGTCACATATTTCTCTTTTAAACACAGATACTGTTTTATTCAATTATTATTAACAATCTCTTCCTCAACAGGTAAAAATGGAGGAAGTTTTCATAAACTAAAGGAACAGGCATCAGAAATGACTAATATGAAATATTCTTTCCAAATAAAACATAATAATAGTAGATTGTTTACATATGTT